>NC_091564.1:786960-787981 GCF_042767895.1 Penaeus vannamei | reverse complement strand
TTATCTTTATCTTTACCTTTTCCTCTTTACTACCTCCCTTCTCTTCTTAATCTTATTTTTACTTACTTTTATCTGTTTCTTTGTTTTCTTTCTTTTCTTCTATCCATTGCTTTTCACTTTCATTTTCTATTTGTCCCTCTTGTTCTTTCTCTCTACTTTCTAATTGCTCCTCTTCTTAATCTTCCCTCTCTTTATCTATCCCATTTCGTTTTTTTTTTCCTTTACTCGTCTTCTCTTTTCTTCTATTATCTCTCCTACATATTTTATTCTGCTTTTCTTCTCCATCTCCTCTTCGTCTTTCCGTTCTTCCCCTTTCATTCGTCTCTTTCTTTATCGTACTTTTCTTCTTACTTCACCTCCTCCTTCTTCTTCTTCCTCATTTACCTCTACTTCTCCTCTTATCGTTCTCTCTCTCTCCTTCCTTTTCCGAATCATCCTCCCCTCCTCTTTTTCATTTTCCTTCTACTCCTTCTTCTTCTTCTCCCACTCCTCCACCTTATCTTCCTTCTCCTCGTTCCTCCTCCTCCTCTTCTCGCTCTTTCTTTACTTCTCTTCCTTCCCCTCCATTTTCCCCTCCTCTTCTTCCTCTTCCTTCACTCCTCTTCTCCCTCCTCCTCCCTTTCATCTTGTATCTCCTATTCCCCCATTACTCCTCCTCCCTCCCTCCTCCTCTTCTCGCTCTACCCTCCCCTCCCTCCTCCTCCCTCCTTTCCTCACTCTCTCCTCCCTCATCGTCCCCCCTCCTCCTCCTCCTCCCTCCTTCTCCTCCTTCTTTCTGCCACATCAAAGGGAGAAAAAAAGAATTCATGGGCGGTCGTGCATAACACCTTCCCTCCCTCCCCCCCCTCCCTTCCCCTCCCTCCTCCTCCTTCCCCTCCTCCCTCTCTCCCCTCTCCCTCCCCTCCCTTTCCTTACCTGCGACTCCTTTCATCTTCCCTCATTCATTTACTCTCACACACGCACCTATGGAGAGATATATATAGGTGCTCTCTTTCTCTTTCTCTTTCTTTCTCTCTCTTTC
>NC_091564.1:758558-761058 GCF_042767895.1 Penaeus vannamei | reverse complement strand
TAGCTGCACATTCTGGTAATAGCTGGAGGTTAATGCAGCTTTAGTTAAATCAAAGAAAAATGGTAATACTTCCCAACATTGCCAAACCATAATTCAACTTTATTACTAGTTGGCACGCTAGTGATATAAATAAATCAATATGATTTTTCTATCAACTGTGTGTCATGAAATACACATCTTTTTAGAGAACGCCGAGAGAATATAAGACTCAAAAAGCTTACGCAGGAAAGCTCTTCCGTTTCCCTCAACTTGGCGCCGTGGCCAGCATCCCCTTCACCTCTCTCGCATTGCTACGTACGTTAGTACACGTGATATACTGCTTTTATTTGTCTTACCTTCATAAAACTCCAAAGATGTCTGTCCGGCGGTGAAGCCAGACTTCGCCACACGAAATGGTAGATAGATGCTCAGGAGACAGCTGTTGACTCTCAGCAACCATGTGCGTTGATGGTTCCGAACTTCCAATGCTCGCTTTCAGTTGTCTCCGAAAGATATTGCGTTTTTTAAAACGATTGTTTACAATACTGTACTGCACAGTTACATTGTACAGGTGATGCTCACAATTCCGTAGAAATGTTGAATCTCGTAAATTTCTTCAAGCTCCCAGGAACGCGAGCAACAATGTTTACATTTCTCGCGCCTTTTCCAAGATATGAACAGCCTGGCACAAAACG
Source organism: Penaeus vannamei (assembly GCF_042767895.1). Lineage (NCBI taxonomy): Eukaryota > Metazoa > Arthropoda > Malacostraca > Decapoda > Penaeidae > Penaeus > Penaeus vannamei. Next base: position 760,384 of record NC_091564.1, on the reverse strand, counting down.
AAAACTGACTCAAAGTCAATGCATTACACATCAATAAAATTTCAAACACATTATAGTTGCTTGCAAATTTATTCTATAAACCTAGTTATACCATAATTACATACAAATCTTAACACACACAAATATCGAACTATGGTAACATTTTGGCAGTTGAAAACCTGGAGAAAAACGAAATATCCTTCATTGTCACTGCATTGCACATAAATAAAGTCTCAAATACCTTACTATACCCAGTAATTACATTCTACAACCTCTAACATACTATATTTAGAACCATAACTCGTTAACATACACAAATAACAAAAAAGAAAAAAAAACGTCTGGTAGCGGGATTTGGCATCTACAAAAACTTGCCAAATACCACCAAAGCTTACACTGTTTTATTCAAGAAAAGATTTATCATTTTTCCACAACCACATTGATACAAAGTCAATTTGTATGCTATCTTTATAATGTATAGCAAGTTTTGTAAAGAAAAAAATCCAGAAAACGTGATGTATAGAAAATTCTTGTCGCCACTTGCACGTTTAGTTATCTCTTAACTTTAGGTTAAATGGACCCATATATTTGCAATAGCTGAATTTGCGTAGAATTTTTATCACAGTTATGTCATCGACTGATGACCGTTACAGTTATATTATGCAAAAGCCGAAGCATGTGAATTTCTAATAAATGATTTCCTAATCCATAACTACAGTTTTGGCGTGTTACTTCTCGATTTCAGTTAAAAGTGTCCTCACATGGTGCTTTCAAATTCACTTCTTGAGCAATCAATTAATTGTTCAGTTCATTCACCTTTATCATGTGATGCCACTGGTTTGGGGTTTACTGAGTGATCAACAGAAAATGACCTTTATAACTTTCCTATAGAAACTCTATAGAAAATTAGCTCTATAGACTCTATTGAGGACTTTCTATAGAAACTCTATGGTATTTCTATAGAATAAATTCTCTATGGAATTTTATTAATGGCATTCTATAGCAATTCTATACACTCTATAAAAACTCTATAGAAATCTATAGAATTTCTATAGAATTCTATAAGACATTTTCTTAAGGGTACACACACACACACACATGCACACACACACACATACACACACACGCACAGACACACAAACAAACACACACACACACACATACACACACACGCACAGACACACACACACACACACACATACACGCACACACAAGCACAATAACGCACACACAAGCACAATAACGCACACACAAGCACAATAACGCACACACAAGCACACACACACAATCATACACACACACACACACAGACGAAGCTCGACCCTTCCATGGCACTCTTGTCTGGGGGGGGGGGGGTCGTGACCTTATCAAGTAAATAAGCCATTGGAGAGTGAATGATAAATAACGATTCTTTGTTTTCTAAAATAAGCAATATTGATGATCATTTTAGTTTTTTTTCTCTCTCTGCTGTTTTCTTCTCATACATGAGTGTGTACTTGTGAATAGGCTGGGAAAGAATGAAAATTGGTCTTCATGGTATGGTCTTCTCACTCTTTGTCTCTTTCTTGTGATTTCTCTTTCGTTGGTTCTCTTTCGCTTTCTTTGAGTCTCTTTCGCTTTCTTTGATTCTCTTACTTTCATTCTCTCTCTTTCTCTTGCTTTCTTTCTTTCTCTTGCTCTCTCTCTCTCTCTCTCTCTCCCACTCTCTCTCTCTCTCTCTCTCTCTCTCTCTCTCTCTCTCTATATATATATATATATATATATATATATATATATATATATATATATATATATATATATATATATATCTCCCTTTCCTTCTGGATCTCCTTCTCCCTCCCCCTTCC
>NC_091564.1:746058-751058 GCF_042767895.1 Penaeus vannamei | reverse complement strand
TCTCTCTCTCTCTCTCTCTCTCTCTCTCTCTCTCTCTCTCTCTCTCTCTCTCTCTCTCTCTCTCTCTCTTCTTCTGCTTCTTCTTCTTCGTCTTCTTCTCCTTCTCCTTCTCCTTCTTCTTCTTCTTCTTCTTCTTCTTCTTCTTCTTCTTCTCCTTCTCCTTCTCCTTCTCCTTTCCCCTCTCCTTCTCCTTCTCCCTCTCTTTCTCCTTCTCCTTCTCCCGTTCCTTCTCATTCTCATTCTCCTCCTTCTCCTTCTCCCTCTCCCTCTCCCTCTCCTTCTCCCTCTCCTTCTCCCTCTCCCTCTCCCTCTCCCTCTCCTTCTCCTTCTCCCTCTCCTTCTCCTTCTCCTTCTCCCTCTCCCTCTCCTTCTCCTTCTCCCTCTCCTTCTCCTTCTCCTTCTCCCTCTTCCGTAACGTGAAAATGGCTTCTTCGCCCCTTTATATATCGCAATAAGTATCTTAATATCAAAATCACAAAGCCTTGTCTCGTGCAAATATCCTCACACACAAAAAATAAGAAATAATAATAACGAAAATTTCAAAAGCGAAAATTGAAAAAAACGGAAAAAATCGACCTGGTATCATACGAGAGAGACGTGAACTAATGAGTGTGGCTCCCTCCTTTTAATTACACGAAATGAGGAACTTCCCAAATTGGCAGAGTGGGTCATTTGTCAACGCTGCGCCAACAAAGACTGGAAAGAAAATATTATCAATTTAAAAAAAAGGAAAAAGAAAAATAGGCGCGAAAAAATCGAGAGACTACGGGGCCAAACCATCTTCCTCACCTCGCGCTCTCTTCATCACCTCTTGGCTTCGTTCTGCGCGCGTTATTTAGCTTCTACGCCAGGCACAGCAGGTTGCCACATTATCCTAGTTCATTATCCAGTTCGTACCATCATCCATCATGCTGTCGTCGCGCTGTATTTACCGCCCGTCAGAGCCCGCAAACACAAACTGCAAAACAATGGAGACGAGTCGAGTAAACTTCGAGGCTCGCGGTCTCTATGCAGCGCCGTGGCTCGCTTTCCCTTTCGTAGTAGTATGTAAACGGTAATAAAGAGTAAAATTATAATGATGATAATAATGATAATGATAATAATGATAATGATGATAAGAAGTCCTAAGAATCGAGTGTTGTTTATGTTTTTCTCTCTCCCTTTCAAACAATTTTCATCTTTTTCATTTTTTTTCCTTATCATCACATACAACACTTTTTTCATATAACGAACCTAATACTACAGATCTCTTTGTTCTCTTTCTTCTTATTTTTATCCTTCTATAAGGGACGAAACCTAGACCTATATTTGACCAGGTATGTCGACAAAGGATTCATGTGACTCCAACATAATGGCCTCATTAAACCACACTCGTATGCGAAGACCTAACTCAAAACCATCCCTTTTGTATACTGTTTGCCGTCCTTCCAGTTGATACATATATAGAAGAAAGTAAAACTGGTACTATTGTCCTTAAAGAAATAACAATTTTCGATTTTATGTGTTCGTGTTTGAATGTTTGTGAGAGCTTGTATTTGTGTGTTTGTCTGCATTTGTGTGGGGTTGTGTGTGTTTGTGAGAGAGGGAGAGGGAGTTAGACAGAGAGAGAGAGAGTGAGAGAGAGAGAGAGAGAGAGAGGGGGAGACAGGAGACAGGGTAGGAGAGAGGAAGAGAGAGAGGGAGGGAGGGAGGGTGAGAGAGAGAGAGAGAGAGAGGAGACAGGAGACAGGGAGGGAGAGAGAGAAAGAAAGATGGAGGGGGGGGGGGGAGAGAGAGAGAGAGAGAGGGAGGGAGGGAGAGAGAAAGAGGGAGGGAGGGAGAGAGAGAGGAGACAGGAGACAGGAGACAAGGAGGGAGAGAGGGAGAGAGAGAGAGAGAGAGAAAGAAAGAGAGAGAGTCTGAACATACATGTATATCCCCATACTAATTACAATCACTCACTTCTTTCTTTCTTTTATAAATGACTTTGCTTCCGGAAAGAAATAATGATAACAATAATGTACAGCAAAAAACAAGAAAAAAAAGGATTATTATCTTCCGACAGGACTCAAATCATTAAAAATCACCAAAAAATTCGAAACAGTGACTCTCGGGTTCACTGCTTCTTTTGCTCTCGCCCTTTGCCTCGCGGTCTTCACCTCGATAGTGCGAATTACGGCGCGTTGTAAAGCCCGAATGAGGCTTCGGTTGTGCGAATTACGGGGCGTTGTATAGCTCGAATGAAGCATCGGTTGTGCGAATTACGGAGTCGCTATGTCCTAACCCCTATACGTATGTTTATATATATATATATACATATATATATATATATATATATATATATATATATATATATATATATATATATATATATATATATATATATGATTAAGACTTCTTTTGATTACTTTGATGGAGATTTCACTAATTATCTTTATTTTTCATAGTGTGGTAAGTGAAGGTAATATAAAGTAGTACAATCATTAATAAATTTTAGCCTTACAAGCACTGTACATTGCCCTTTGCACAGTACAACACTTCACGGATACTCGTACACTAAGCCATACATGTACGTAATCTCCACATTTTCAAATAATCTTTGGAAAAATATATATTGCGTCTTACCCTCCTCTCTATTTTCCAAAAAGAAGAAGAAAGGAGAGAATGAAGAGGATATTTTTTCTACACTCGTAACCCTACCTCGACCTTGGCGCCATGACAGTTCGCTTTAATTACTTTTCGTTTCCTTTCCCGGCAGAAATTGCAATTGTAAAGAGAGTGTTGCAAAACATCGTTCGGATTCCTGCCTTCTCACCCCCTCTCCTCTGCTGTCTCCTTGTCTTCTTCCCCCTTTCATCCTCATCTTTCGTTCCCTCTTTCATCCTCATCTTTCGTTCCCCCTTTTACCTTTCTCCTTCTGTCCTTCCTTCCTCCCGCTCCCATCCCCCCATCCTTATCCTATCCTCCCCCCTCACTTTTTTTTCTTTACTTCTTCCTCCTCCTACTCCTATTTCCCTTTTTTTCTTTTCTCTCTTATCTCTCCTTCCTCCCTCACTTCACCTTCATGTCCCATTCCTCCCCACTCCGCTTTCCCCCCTCCCTTACCCCTCTCTTCCCCACCCCCCACCTACATCCCCTTCCTCCCTCCCTCCCTCCCATACCCCACTCCCCCCTACTCCCCCTTTCTTCCCTCCCCTCACCCCTCTCCTCCCCACATCCCCTTCCTCTCCTCCCCCTTCTCCCTCCCCCCCCCACTCCTCCCCACTAACCTCTCACCTCTACTCCCCTCCCCACCCACCCCACCTCTCCTCCCCACCCCCCTCACCCCCCTCTCCGTGACATTTCTGCAACACTGACGACATTTGCAATTGCACTCACGAGGCCCGCTGCAAGTGCCTCCCTAAGGCTTCGCTCTTCTGTTAATTGGCTTCAATGTCTTTGGAATGTCTTATGTTTACTGGTGTTGTTATGTGTATGTATAGATGCATATATGTTCGTGTGTGTGTGTGTGTATTTGTGTGTGTGTGTGGGGTGAGGAGGTGTTTGTGTGTGTATGTGTGTGTGTGTGTGTGTGTGTGTGTGTGTGTGCGGGTGAATGTGTGCGTGTGCGTGTGGTTGTGGGTGGGTGTGATTTCGGGGGGGGGGGGGGTATTTATGCATTTATTTATTCATTCAATTATTCATCTATATACAAAAAAAGAAGCGGGATAGAGTGAGACAATAAACAAAAACAGAGAGAGAGAGAGAAAGAGGGAAAGAGAGAGAGAGAGAGAGAGAGACAGAAACAGAGAGAGAGAGAGAGAGAGAAAGAGAGAGACAGAAACAGAGAGAGAGAGAGAGAGAGAAAGAGAGAAAAGAAAGGGAAATATTGTAATACTGTTCACTGACAGTTGATAACATACCTTTGAGTGTGTATGTTTCTGTGTGCACATGTGAACATTTTCTTTTATGTACACATATTTTATTTATCTAACTAGTCATCTCTATTAGCTTTATTATGTTTAGTTTCTCTTGTTATCACATCTCTCTCTTGCCCTGTATTCGTAACTTTGATGTCTTCTCATGCTTCCTCTTTCTTTAAATCTCTTTCACTTTTAGTGTGTGAAATCTTTGCTATTTTTTTCAATTTTCTTTTTTTTGTTTGTTTCTAAATTCCTTCTCTGTTGTTTCTCTCTTTTCTTCTCTTCTTCTTCCTCTTGTGTTTCATTATTACTGTTTCTTTGTTTCCTTTTTTTATCATCATTATTATCGGGTTTTTTCTTTTCGTCACAAAGACTTATCATCATATTTTCTTCTTTGATTCTATTTTCCTTTTCCTCCACCTCCTTCTTCCTATTCTCTCCTTCTATCTGTGTTCCTATTTTTATCCTTTTAATCCAGATTTCACTAATTACCTAATTTTTCATAGAGTGTGGTAATTGAAGGAAGTATTTACAAGTACTGTACATAACGACTTTTCTTGCTTCTGTATACTTACACGAAACGTACACAGTGCAACACTTCACAGATACGTGTACACTACTCCATGCATGTACGTAATATTCACATTTACAAAAAATCGGAGGAAAATTAAATATTGATAAATATATATATAACAGTTCGAGGTTATTCCCTTCCTCCCATTCTAGTTTCGTATCTTCCCCTATCCTTCTCCCATCTTTATTTCACTCTCCCATTCTTCAGCTTGCCACCTCCCCCTTCCTATCTTTTTCCATCCTATCCTCCGCTATCTTTCTCCCATCTTTATTTCACTCTTCTATCCTCCTCATATTCTACCTCTTCCTATCCATTCTTTAACCTATCCTCCCCTATCCTTCTCCCATCTTTATTCTACTCTCCTATCCACCTCATCCTCTACACCTTCCCATCCTATTCATCCTATCCTCCCTTATCCTTCTCCCATCTTTATTTCACTCTTCTGTCCTCATCCTTCATCCATTCCTTTCTATTATTTAACCTATCCTCCCCTATCCTTCTCCCATTGTTACTCCTCTATCCTATCCTCCACTCCTTCACATCCT
>NC_091564.1:723558-728558 GCF_042767895.1 Penaeus vannamei | reverse complement strand
CACATAATGTGTGTATATTTATAGAGTGTGGTGTAGTTGAGCCTTTCAAATTATTTTTTTAATTAATTTAAAAGTACCGTATTATACAAGCATCGGGAATTTAATTAGAATTTCATCGGATTCAAAATTATACATTTCTTTTAGTTTATTGTAGTGGCAATAAAAGTCAAGCATATTTTGATCTCGAAATTTTGATCACATAAACACAAAAAATAAATAAATGAAAAAAAAGAAAAATAGTGTTTACGCATAAGTTTTTTGTTTTTCCTTTTTCAAACTGCCATACATGGTACCAAGTATGGAGTGATATGCTAGTAAAAGTACAACGTGCAGACTTCAAAATCGAAAACAGTAATTTGTGCTTCAGCAATTTTGAGACTAATCAGTTATTTTCAAATATATTGGTATTTTGTATAGCAAACGGGACTGCATCATGAGGGGAGGGGAAAGGTATAGGCACCATATATATATATATATATATATATATATATATATATATATATATATATATATATATATGTGTGTGTGTGTGTGTGTGTGTGTGTGTGTGTGTGTGTGTGTGTGTGTGTGTGTGTGTGTGTGTGTGTGTGTGTGTGTGTGTGTGTGTGTGTGTGTGTGTGTGTGTGTGTGCGCACACACACACACACACACACACACACACACACACACACACACACACACACACACACACACACACACATATATATATATATATATATATATATATATATATATATATATATATATATATATGCGAATACAGTGATATATAGATAAATGGATGGATAGATAAGCAGAAAAAGAGAGAGACAGAGAGAGCAGTCGCTGCCTCCTCCTCTCTCAGAGTCCGCCGTCCCTTCCAGTCCTCCATTGCGACCGAAGCGCCTTTGGTCAATCGAGCAATATTTCCCGCGGATCAGGCACCTGTTTCCGGCCGAGACAGGCGGTTCCAAGACGTGTGACTGGCGCGCTCACAGTCGCATTATTTCCTACGATTATGCTCGGTTCGGTTCAGTTAGATCTGCCTGCGGAGTTTTTGCTGCCCACGGTGTCCAGGCGACGAATAAGTAGCTGCCATGTGAGGAAATGAAGCAGATAGTTGATGTGCATAGAACAGGTTGCAAATGTAGCTGTTTTTTTAGTAACTTATGGTAGGGTTGATGGTTAGAACAAATAAATGTGCTAGACATTTATGGTTATATGGCACTGTGTTTAAGTATTGCGACGGAGACTAGAAATTAGTTGATAATTAGGGTATGGTGTGAAATATGAAAATGATAAGACAGGTTAAGCTGAATTATATAACTGTTTTAAGCATTTCGTTAACAGACTTATTTTCGTCGTGGTCACCATCCTCGATTTTTTTCCCCGAAGACCGAGAAAATGATGAGAGAAGTTCACGTCAATCCCAACTTGACTGCAAGATAAATAAAGTTGGGAAATCCACAACTGCTAGAGGAAATGAGTGTGATGACGGCACTAAACTAGTTATCAAGAACCTTAGGATCCAACAAGTATACCGCGTGTTATTAGCTGATCCTGAAGAAGGAGAGAATTCCATTTGCTACATCTCTTGTTGGCCAGAGAAGAAATGAAAGGATGTCATGCATTACCGGGGCAGCCTTCCACGTTACGGGAAGGTGACCAAAACGACCCCGAGACAAGGTGATGTGAGGTCACTTGAATTAAGAATATTTTCAAGCACATATATGACTCCACAAAAATAACAGTCCCAGATTCCGGTAACGCACTTTGTCAGTTAGCTAAATCTCTTACACACACACACACACAGACACAGACACACACACACACACACACACACACACACACACACACACACACACACACACACACACACACACACACACACACACACACACACACACACACACACACACACATATACGTATATGTATACACACATACATATACAAAGACAGACAGATAGATAGATAGACAAATAGATAGTCATACGGATAGACATACAGATAAATAAACAGATCTATGGATAGATAGATGAACCGATATAGATATAGATAATTAAACAGATAAGTAGGGAGACTGATACAGTCAATTATATTTATTTATTTATTGAAAATTTGCTGCCGCGTCAACATGTAAGATCATTAGCGACTTATACAAAGCATAGTTATAGGGGTGAGGATAGGGTAAGAAATATATTGCGGTTCATAAGGCAATGTCTATGGATTCCCTGAATGGTTAATGGCCATAGCAAATAAATGTGCCGGACATCAAAGGTCATACAACTATAATAAAGTATTGTCACAAAAATGGTAAAATGAATGAATGATTAGGATGACATGATTTAAATGTCAAAAATTGTAGAGCACTGTAGGTTAGTATGGTATTGAAATGGGTAAAGACGGAATAGCAAAGAGAAAGCGAACTGCAAAGACCGTTCAAGACTGACCACAAAGCAAGACTTTCATCCTTTCAGCACGGCTCTCACATCTTAAGAAGTGGACAGAAGAAGGGGGCGAAGAGGTGAAGGAAAAGGAAAGAATGAGAAGACCGCGTCATTGGGTCTCCTTCTCCAAAGCCACCCCCACCCCCCCTCATGACAACAGGAAGCAAGAGATTAGGGGGCAGTTATATATAGATAGATAGATAAGAAATAACAGTAATTTATTTGAATGTTTAATGTAATCAGCTTTTACAATAATATAAAAATGTAGTGATACTGTAGGAGTAAACAATAACATATTTCTTATTCAATTTGAGAACAGGAATCTATATCTGAATTCTTCATAAATAAAAAATCATATGGGTTGATTATAAAGTAAATATGACCAGACACTTTAGTATCACTGTTATAATTATTTGTACATTATATTTTTTGAGATCAAATTTTCGGGGTAACAAACTATCTCTCATTTTTACCTGATTGTCAATAGATTGTAATTTTTTGGAGTAGTTATCTTTTTCTTTTCTGTCTGAATGCCAGTGTTATCAAAATATTTTTATATGGCAGTCATAAATAGAAGCTAAAAGCTGTTCATGACCTATCTTTAAAATTTTGAATGGGTGCTTACATTTACAGTCAAGTTCATTCTCACATATTTTCAAGGTACAAAGGGTACATTCTTTATCAATTTCATTATGGTGTTTTGAAGGAGGATTTATTGGAGATATACGAAAGGATTTATGACATAATGGAAGTCAAATAAATACATTAGTAACATTTTGGTAACTTTCTACTTAAGGAAGAGATAACAATTACCTTAAAGCATAGTTTAAGACACTCTCTGCTGTCATTTTTGTCGAATGCATCATTACAACGGACAAAACATAATGGAAGGCTTGAGATCTACAACAAAGTCTGTATAGTATGGTTTCCATAAATAGCGTTCATTGCGACAATGTTGAAAACAATATGAATAAGATTGAATAATTTCTCAAACGAGATACATGTGATTGGTTTTGACTATGGATTTCTATTGATGATAAAGTCAAAGCCAGTTAAATACATATCTTGCACTATGAAGACATTCATTGATTCATATTTTTATCACAAGTAAGCTCCCCTTTATATTATGCCTGTAATAATTACTCATCAACCAAAAATGGAAACAGACTTGTGTCTTATACCAGACACAAGTACCCTGCACCCTGTCTGATTGTTGTATTTTTCATTGTTATATATATTTTAGGAATTCATGCCAATAATTTATTTATCATGTGCATTTTTTTAAGCCAATAAATGACACAAATTGATAAAGTTCTCGCTAATGACTTTTCTTTGACTGAAAAAGAGGTTATTGGAGAAATTGTATATGAAATACAGTTGACAAACAAAACTGATAAAATGATTAATGTCCCAAATGAAAACATCAATTAGTATATTTACCTTTTTGAAAAAAAAAAAAAATAAAATCTTTATATCATCATTAACCCAAAGCTACATTTAATGACAAGTATTCAATCTGTGCAGTTTTAGGAAATGCAATAGTAATTTAAGAAGACTAAATGTACTGTTAATTTAGTTTATTATATTTCATTCATAAAAGCAAGACAGGGAAATAAATCATATTTGTATGTTTCACACAAACATTTTGAATGGTACATTACTGTAACTATATTCCTATTCTTTTATCACTTTTTGCAGAATAATATCACAATACAACTCTTCTCCATCTATTTTCTTCTCTTTTTTCATGGCAGTCTGTAGACTTGGACAGAATCATACAGTATTTTATGTATAAATAACTTCAGATACACTAATCTTCATCTCAGTTCTATTAAAAGAAAAAAAAAATGGATGGCTTTATGTGGTGAATTTTTTTGTCTTTCTTCTTCTTCATCTTTTGAAACTCCCATTTACAGGCAGACATCCTTCATTCCTGAGCAAAGGAAGCAAAGTATCCTAATTCTTTACAAAAAAAAAAAAGGAATTTCCTGTGGGTTGATATATACACTAGCATATATTGCATATAAAGAAAAAAAAGTACAGGTCAACCTAATATTGCACTTGAACTAAAATTATGGATAGTTTTAAAGAAAAATATGCTTGATATTAGAAACGGACGTGAAAACCGTTATTCACTTTACATCGATGCATAGAGGCTACTATGCCACACTCTGTACTGTAATCATGATTATTCTGAAAGTACAAATAAAGTGTAAATACTTTAACAACGGCACCGTATTCTGGTTCAACATTTCGATGTCAGACAGTCAACTCAAAAATATTATATCAAGCAAATGAATGTCAGTATGGAATCATTTTTCTACACTTTTTATTAAATTTGAACTGTTTTAAAATCATGACTTAAGAGAAATAGAGAAATCTCAACAAAAATTTAAGATCTATTTTTTTGCGTATAAAGAAGGCTGTAGTTTCATTTTTCATCCTCTATTTTTCTTGTTAAACTTTTTCATCTTTTTTTTGTAAAATAGGTACGAAATCTTGAACTAATATCTTTTACTTTGTTTTAAAATCTCAATAAGCAAAATAAAATCACAAACAAATACCACATTTT
>NC_091564.1:711058-718558 GCF_042767895.1 Penaeus vannamei | reverse complement strand
CGTCCGAGTGTCCCAGAAACGGATTTTCTTGTCAAAGTGACCCGAAATAATAGTCGTTGCTGCACTGTCTGAAGGAACAAGGTCATTGCAACTCGACCCAGCAAAGATCGTTCTGATACCTGTATAGGGGATGGAGGAGAGAAATGGGTAACCATACAAGTGGTTTAAAAATCTGCTCGTATCATGTTGATGGGTCGGAGGGAGTCTTGGGTATTGTTGTCTCTTTTTTTCAGTGTCATAATTTGTTTACTACATGGATTGGTATGGGTATAAAGTAAACACACCAATAACAAAAGAAAAAAAAAAACCTATTTCAATATTCCCACAGTAAGGAAAACCAAAAGGGTGATGTCAAGGAACATAAGGGTAAAGTACAAAGGAGGAAGAAAGAATGAGGAAGGGAAGGGAAGGGAAGGGAAGGGAAGGGAAGGGAAAGGGAGGGGAGGGGAAGGGAGGTGAGGGGAGGGGAGGGGAGGGGAGGGGAGGGGAGGGGAGGGGAGGGGAGAGGAGGGGAGACGGGAGAGGAGGGGAGGGGGGAGGGGAGGGGAGGGGAGGGGAGGGGAGGGGAGGGGAGGGGAGGGGAGGGGAGGGGAAGGGAAGGGAAGGGAAGGGAAGGGAAGGGAAGGGAAGGGAAGGGAAGGGAAGGAAAAGGAAAAGGAAAGGAAAGGAAGGGAAGGGAAGGGAAAGGAAGGAAAGGGAAGGGAAGGGAAGGGAAGGGTACGGGTAGGGCAGGGAAGGGAAGGCAAGGCAAGGGCATGGTAGGGCAGGGAAGGGAAGGCAAGGGAAAAGGAGGGGAGGGAAGGGAAAGGAAGGGAAGGGAGAGGAAGGAAAAGGAAGGAAAGGGAGAGGGAGGGAGAGGGAAGGGAAAGGAAAGGAAAGGAAGGGAAGGGAAGGGAAGGGAAGGGAAGGGAAGGGAAGGGAAGGGAAGGGAAAGGAAGGGAAGGGAAGGGGAAGGGAAGGGAAGGGAAGAGAAGGGAAGGGAAAGGAAGGGAAAGGAAGAGAAGGGATGGGAAGGAAATGGAATGGTATGGAAGGGAAGGGAAGAGAAGGAAAAGGAAGGGAAAGGGAAGGGAAATGAAGGGAAGGAAAGGGAAAGGAAGGGAAGGAAAAGGAAGGGAAGGGAAGGGAAGGAAAGGAAAGGAAAGGGAAGGGAAAGGAAGGGAAGGGAAGGGAAAGGAAGGGAAGGGTAAGGAAGGGAAGGGAAAGGAAGAGAAGGGAACGCAAGGGAAGGGAAGGGAAGGGAAGGGAATGGAAAGGAAGGGAAATAAAGGGAAGGGAAGGAAATGGAAGGGAAGGGAAGGGAAAGGAAGGGAAGGGATGGGAAAGGAAGGGAAGGGAAAGGAAGGGAAGGGAAGGGAAGGGAAGGGAAGGGAAAGATAGGGAAGGGAAAGGAAGGGAAGGGAAGGGAAAAGAAGGAAAGAGAAAAGAAAAAGGAAGGGAAAGGAAAGGAAGGGAGGGGAGGGGAAGGAAAGGGAAGGGAAGGGAAAGGAAGGGAAGGGAAAGGAAGGGAAGAGAAAGGAAAGGAAGGGAAGGGAAAGGAAGGGAAGGGAAGGGAGGGAAAGGAAAGGAAAGGAAGGGAAGGGAAAGGAAGGGAAAGAAGGGAAGGGAAGGGAAGGGAAGGGAAGAGAAAGGAAGGGAAGGGAAGGGAAGGGAAGGGAAGGGAAGGGAAGGGAAGGGAAGGGAAGGGGAAGGGAAGGAAGGGAAGGAAAGGGAAAGGAAAGGAAGGGAATAGTTGGGACTGGAAGGCAGGAAAGGGAAGGGAAGGGAAGGGAAGGGAAGGGAAGAGGGAAGGGAAGGGAAGTGGAGGGAAGGGAAATGGGAAGGGAAAGGGAAAGGGAAAGGGAAGGGATAGGGGGAAGGGGGAATGGGAAGGAAAACGGGAACAGGAATGGGAAGGGAAAGTGAAAGGGGAAGAGGAAGGGGAAAGGCTAGAAGAGAAAGGGAAAAGGAAAGGGAAAGGGAGAGAAGAGGAAGAAAAAGAAGAGAAAGAGGAAGATGGAATGGGGGAAGGATGAGGAGAGAAGTAGAATGAAAGTGAAGAGGAGGGAGAAGGGTGAAATAGGAGAAATTAAAAGGCTGAGGGAAGGGGGTGAGAGTTGGAGGCCTAAGGAGAGAGGGAGGGAGGCACTGGCAACTTACATGCCCGGCTTCTGAGGTCCCATATCTTGAGGGTGCGGTCATGGGATCCCGTCACAACCTTGGATGACTCAGACAAAAATTTGGCTGCCATGACTTTGCCTGAATGCCCTGTTAGGGTGTGCTACAGAAAAAGAGGAAGAAAAAAAGTTATGAAAAACACATTACCGGCAAGAAAAACATCATCTTCATAAACGCCAATGAAAAATAAAAAATTTCGAGTAAATCACCTTCCAAAAATACAAAATGAAATACAAAGGTTTAACTAAGAAATCAGTTTAAAATATTAATAATGAAATCTAGTCTTCTGATCCACATTTAAACTATCTCTTATGCCACACCTTCCTAACAGGACATGCAACACTAAACAGCATTCACATACATCATATAACAAGCCTCAATTCTGATTATACAGTACATCACTGCTAATCATTTAGAAAATTCAGCTACAAAAAGTCATAAAACAAATTAACACTCACTCTTAATCTGTGATCCATGACAGTCCAGACTCGGCTTGCAAAGTCATTGGAGGCACCTAATATAAGCGATTCTTCGGCATCAAAGTCTATGGCCGTCACACCAGCATTGCTGCCAGTGAGGACTCCTCTCGCTTCAACCGTGGCTGTGGAAGAAGCACAAAACTCTCAGTTTGTGACACCCCTTCATAACAAATTTTGTAACTTCACAAATAAATGAATAAATAAATAAAATATTTTTCATAAACTGCCTCCAACAATTGATATCAAACATAATGACTACCTACTACAAACACTCGTACCATTATACAATTTCCAAATGCAGAAAGAACCCATTTTGTTTATCCACTCATCCAAATAATGTACAAAATATATCATTTTTAAGAATAACAGAATGTGAAAAACTTGTGGTATGTCAAGCAGTGGCACTTTCACAAGCAGAAAAGGGTGTAAATGAGAATGCACAACTTCAAAATGCAAAAGAGACAAAATTCTGCATTTTGATTTAATCTTCAACAGAAGTACACATATATTTGTTTATATTTGTCAAGCTACTAGTTTAAAATCTGCTTGTGGGAAGGATTCCAAGAGGAGAATTCTAGTAAAAACCATGTAAATGAACCATCCAATACTAACCACGGCTAATGTCCCAGAGTTTGAGCTTTCTATCAGCGCCTCCAGTAGCTACAATTTTTCCCTGAGGACTAAAGCAGACGGAATTAACTTCCCCATCGTGAGCATCCTGCAAAGAGAAAGAAAAAACAAATTTATTTCCTGGCTTAGTATGGAAGACACTGTTCCATTCACTCCCTTCAGCTAACGTTAAAATTTTAATAAATCAATCCTAAAAGAATGCAAGAATCATCCCGTACCAATCTGTCTTCCCTGTTGAAGAAAAATAAATGGAGTATAAATGTCTAATATTTTGCGCATCAAACATAATAGACATCGAACCAAACTTACATATCTAAGGTAAGCCTTTGCAGGTAGGACGGCTGTAAGACATATAGGCGGGCTACACGCAAACTTGCTTTCTAAGCTAACTTGCTTTGGTTCTCTTGCTGCCTCTTTTAGCTGTTCCTCGAGCATCATCTGGCGTTTCCTGGAAAGGGAATATTTGCTCAGTTCCTCTCCAATGTCTTCCACGGAATTCTAAACTTGATTACCCACAAAAAAATCTATGACAAAGTGTTTTTATAATCAATGATCAGATACACATTACCCCTTAGGTGTATAAAACAGTACAATGAATGTTGATGTGTCTACTGACACTTCAAAGAAGTCTATAAATTAAGTAAATAAAAAATTAAATAAACAAAAAAATAAATCTTTCTATATGTAAGATTCACAGCTACAAGAAATTCAACTTTGGCATCGCCCTCTCCAGAATAGAATCATCTGATACATCACCATAATAAAAATACCATAACATCCCAATCAGACCTTACTCAAAGGCAATGTACATACATACTCAAATATGTTGGCATTATGGTACCATTTCATAAGTTTAGTACATTATGTTATATAATCAAAATACCTGAAGTAAGTAATCTGAAAAGTACTTTTTTTGTTCTTTTTTCCTTCTCCTTTCACTTGCAAATAAACACATTCAAAAACACTATCACAAAATTTACATCTATTATATCAGTGACTGGTGTCAATGTTTTCTATGACATTGCAACCTATAGGCAAACAACAAAATTTACAAACTTTGAAGTAACATGAAGGAAGCCTACGGTAAAAATAAATAGCTTTAGCATCTAATAGCTGAATTTTGTTCCGTGGATAAAATACTTTCAGTTGAAACTGAAATATAGCTATATCAAATTTACTCTGAAACCTGAAACAAGTCCTCTGATCTTTTAATTAAATATATCCCATTCTGAAGTTTGAGATAAATTACTGTACCTCACATAAGGGATATTCAAAAAGTTTGTAGAAAATGCTGATGAAAGTAAAAGTATTTCAGAAACTTGACCTATTGAATACTGTACCATCCAAGGCAAGACACTTTAGAAGTCAATATCTCCAATTTTCTAATTGCTTTTAGAGTAAAACTTGGTCTTGAGAGTTAAAAACCACATTCTTACAGCATCCTTGGCATTGGTTATAGCATCCTTAGCATTACCAACTATTCTAAGATATGTGCCTTTAACACCTATAATCCGGATGATGAGACCATCACATCATGAAAAAGTTTGGTTGAGGAACAGGTGTAATATGAACATGCTGTCTTGGGAAAATTTGGCTGTGGGCCAGGGTGACGCAAACCTGCCATCTTGACCATTTCAGCATTTTGACGGGAAAAAAATCCATGAATGCAAAGCACTTGGAGGATAATTAGACTCATTTGCATTATTGCCACTAATAAACGAGTGTGGAATTTAATGTCCACGTGCTATGACCAGAAGGGCACTGGCTCCAAGGACAGCAGTATTCCCTTATTTAGGATCTTATTCCTGCCCACATGACCAGCAGTGCAGGTTGTATCACAGAAAATTGAATATTACTGAAAAAAAAGACAAATAATAAAATGTTATTATTACTATTGCACTGAATTATAGACTATCTAGAGAGATGATATAGAGTCTTTGCAAGGAAAACAGTCTATTACCATCTGGATAAGGCAAAATCAAATGACATATACAGACATTTGAAAATAGCGAAAAAAAAGCTAAAAACGCTTATGCCGAAAAAGACAAAATAACACTGTAAAGTGGAGGCATTGAGTCACTAGACACGAATGTTCACTTTCGCCCTCCCTACAAGCATTACACACGTCAGAATGTAAAGCCAATGTTTTGAATGTTGTTTGCCTAAATCTGTCTTCCATCATTAACCTTTCCAAAAATGATTCTAAATATTTTCTACTTCTTCAAAATGTGCATTGCCAAAATGATCGCAGTACAAAAGTATTGGAACCTGGCAAAAAGCCTGTTGAATTCCAATCTGTTACCTACGCTGCTATGTAATGACTTTGCTGTTATCTTCATTATCTGTGCTGTCTCTCAACATAATTTGATAGTTTCCCTCAACCATTTTCTGATCTTCAACACTTTCCATTTTCATTACTGAATGGCCATGATGGCTTTCCTTTTCAACAGTCACATCCTGCTTCTTCCAACCCGCACATGAAATGAGCAATCCATTTGTAAAACATCAGTCTTGTTTGTAGCTGTTTCTCCACACATTTTTGTATGTCTGTCAGTGTTATCCCTTTTCTTGCAGACAAGTTTCACAGGGAATTCAACACCAGCCATCACTTTTCATTCCTCTAATTTCATACAGTTTCACAGGAATGGCTTTTTTAAGCTAAAATATGACTTTGAAAATTTTTGAATAAGGATGAATTTTTAACGAAGGCATTATATAACCATACATGTCTTATTTGATGCTACAATAGTTGTGATGACATTCCTGTCTTATGATGGTTTTCAATTAACATTTTAATGCCCCCTGCATACTGCATGATACAGCTGTAGACCAATTCACCCTCAAAAACCTACATGTCATCATCTCCGCATAACTTACTTCAGTGCTGTGTCATTCTCCATGTTCAACTTCTCTGCATCCTTTGCCTTCTGGGCCATCCAGCGATCAATTAACTCTCTGTTTTCATCCTGCAGTAAAAATGTAATATGAAATATTTTTTCTATATTTGCAAAAGAAAGAAATCAAAATACTAAATAGAAGTTTAAGCATTCCCTGATATCAAAACTCTTTCAATTAAGCAGATAAAACCCATTTACATACTGTTTACAGGTGTATCAAATGATTTTAAAATAAAGAAAGAAAGACAAAAAAGACGAAAAACACAAACATCCTGAGAAATAAGAAGATGAATTTCCCAGATAAAAATCTATAATAAAAGAGTATTTCATAAATCTCAAGCTTAAATGTGCTTTTAGTAATGCACAAGGTAAGAATATAAACATAACAAATGCTGTTCATACACTCATAAGCCTACCTATCTTCCTCTTTATCTATCTAACCATCAATCTATCTATCTATCCATCCATCCATCCATCCATCCATCCATCCATCCATCCATCCATCCATCCACCCATCCATCCATCCATCCATCCATCCATCCATCCATCCATCCATCCATCCATCCATCCATCCATCCGTCTCTGTATCTGCTTAACTAAAAATCTTAACCCATCAGCGACGGGTAAAAATTTTGTCAAGTTTATGTATGCACCGGCTTGTTGGCGCACACCGGCATTTACCCTGTTTGCGCCCGGCTCGATCGGTAGTTTGCGAGCGACATATAGCACCTAAAAGCTTTTATTTTGCTAAAATTTATAAAAATATTTAAATTTTGAAGGCTTACCTTCACTTTCGGTGCCATTGCCTAAAATCCTTACCATATAAATGAAGCCGCTACTAGTGGAGAAAAACAACCTCCGTCCGACGAGCCAGTAGCTCGGGAATGGGCATGGCATGATGCCCCCGGCGTTTGGTCCACAACGGCCATAGCATGTACGTACGTGACACCCGGCGCCAATGGCTTAATAAATAGCTAAATGATGAAAAAAATAACAACTCAGCAGACTACCCACATACCTGAGCTTTTCTATACTTGTCTTCCAAGGCAGTGAAGGCTAAGTTAAGCGTCTGGTATTCATCTCGCAGGACTTGGTTGACTGCCTGGAGATCTGCGAGGGCTGACTCTTTAGCTGCTAATTCCTCTTTGAGAATCAGGATCTCCGATTCATACTCAGCTAATCTGGGGTAGAAGGAGAGAGAGAGAGAAGGAATGAAGGATGCTACAGATGTGATGATTGAATCCATTTTCTTATTTGGATTGGGTTCTTGATCTCTCTAACTCTTATCACTTTCACTTTATTATTTCCTAATTACTACATCACTCTCATTTATCAAG
>NC_091564.1:700954-705558 GCF_042767895.1 Penaeus vannamei | reverse complement strand
GGGGATGTTAGTTCGTTCAATATCAACAATGGCACAAGATTCCGACTCTAACGAGATGCGTTCATGTTTATGATAGTATACTGTCACCAGCTACTATCCTTGCGAAAAAAAAAAAAAAATCATCCTAATGCCTTTTTCTTATCCCGTTACAGCTAAGATGTCGGATAATCCAGTGAAATGTCTTTGAGACAATATTCTAATGTATCAGAACGACGAATATCACTGGAAATACTTATAAGAGTAAATGCTGATGTGGTTTCTTTTCCTATCTTAATTGTACGAATAAAGATATTTACTCTTGGACATATCTTTACTCATGATTGTTATTATCAGTACTAGTTGGTTAGTTAGTTGATACGGAACCGTGAGGCGATTGTTTCTCATCTAGCAATATTGAACTAGCCCCAACTCACGGTATATAAACTTTAATTACTCTTGATTTTAAATGGTAAGTACTAGTTTTAAGATCATATGTGTGTATGCATAGATAGATAAAGGTTTATTGGTAGGTAAGTTGTATCACATAAGAATTACTGTAATGATTGATAAGTTAATAAAATGGTCAAGGTTTAGGATAGGACCGTACAGACTAGGCGAAAAATTGAAGATCATTGCGTTGTAGTTGATGGAAAACTACAATCCTTTCTATCAAAACTAATTTGCAGAAGTGAACCTATTCGAGTTCAATGACGAAAATGTGCCGCGCAGAATGTCGCGCGGAGACGCAGTCCCAACGCGCCTCCAGCAACCAAGTCCAGCCCTCCTTACATCGCAGCGAACAACTTAACTGCGCGGGAACCCAACATGAACTGTTAGGGCGCATGTTCTCCCTTTACCTAAACCTAACTTAGAATATCCTAAATTAACCAAAGTCCACTTTTTCAGGTCTAAAACTGAACACTGCTAGATGTCTATTTTTTCCTTATACCTAAACTTAACTTAAAATAAACTAAACTAACCAAAGTCCTTTATTTCAGGTTAAAAAAATGAACACTGTTAGACGTTTAGTTTTTCCTTATACCTAAAATTAACTAAAATAACCTAAACTAACCAAATTTCATTTTTTCTGGTCCAAAATGAACAGTGTTAGATGTGTATTTTTTCCTATACCTAAACTTAAAGCGTTTTAAGCAGGGGAGCGCTTGGCAAGAATTCTTGCCAAGCGCTGTACCGTTCCCTGCTTAAAACGCTTTCCAAGGCAGGCAGGCCCTCTTCAGTGATGCCAGACATGTGGAAATGTCTGTTTATAAAGTACAAATCATAACAGTCCTTGATGAGCATAGAAATATCAAAATAACACACGAAATATACATACTTGGGTTTTAAAAGCAATATTCCCACCAACAATCTCGGAAAGAGATAACTTATGCACAAGTCGAGGGTGGAATTTATTTCACTTGTGGTTGGTAACACTGAGCGCGCAATTCAAAACAACTGACAAGCTAGCGCCGCATCAAGATGGCAGAGAAGTAAATAAATCTACCCAAACATCTTAACAAAGCGCTATATTTTCTCCTATATTCATATAAAGTGCCTCTAAAACAATGACACACTCTTCCGATTGACAGCTCTTTCATTCTGACGCGTTATCAAAACAAATGAATATCCCTGAATTAAAATGTAGGCCTACCCATTCCCATATATCCGATTTTATGAGGTTAAATATAACAAATCATCGAATATAATATCAACAGAAGAATGTTGCCAGAATTTCTCAGACTTTTTCACTTGAAATATTCTTCATTTCATAAAATAGCTGATATATTCTCGATTTAGAAAGACGAGAAGTTTAACAATATGAGTAAAATCGTTCGTCTTATAATAATTTATTATTCATAAGTAAAACTTTTTATTCCCATAATCTCCATTATCTCCTTTCGTTTTCAGTTAATTTCAATTTCTTTGAATATGATTTTAAGAAAATTACAGAATCAGATACCGTGAAAAAATTATTTATCTGATAAGATATTAAGCGGAGTTACTGGCCTACGCCCGCATTCGAAGGATCGTGACCAGTACGGTACGCGACCGACGCCGTTGCCATGGTGACGGTACACCGCTTGACTTAGCAAGCACAAGTCAAGCCATCTACGGAGGTCGCTTGAGAAAGCAAGCGAAATGCTTGAGTTCGCAAGAAAAACGCTTGAGATTTCAGGCAAGAACTTTCCCTGCTTAAAACGCTTTTAATAACCTAACTTAACCAAAGTCCGTTTTTCAGGTCTAAAGATGAACTATTTTTCCCAATACCTAAACTTAACTTAAAATAAACTAACCAAAGTCATTTTTTCTACAATTAAGTAAAATAACCTAACCTAACCTAAGTCCCTTTTTCAGGTTTAAAAATGAACACTGTTAGATGTCTATTTTATCCCTATACCTAAACTTAAAGGGCAAATGTGAAGTAATTATCATGTTTTTTCTTTGGATGTTCAATAATGTATGTTTAGCCTATTCATGCAAAAAAAAAATTTTTGATGAGACCCTCTCGTATCCCCCAAAATCCCATAGCAACGCCCTTAGAAACGAAGATACAAAACTCGGCGGTCTTCGGCAATCCCCGGTTGTGACGTCATTCCCAGGACCAGGGAGAATCTTGTTGAATAGCATGATACACACAGTGCACCGCGAGTCAAGGATATCACGGAATTGTCCCAGTTTCAAGCTATTGAAGTTTGTTACAGCGGATGCCGCGGCTGGTGATTTTTCGACGATTTTCGCCCCTCTAGCCGAAATTGCCTTTAATGCATTTTCAAGGAGTTTCTAGGTCCCCGTTTCTCTCCTGAAAATTTCAAGGCCCGACCCTTATATTTTAGGTGATAGCAGCGATTTTCGATGTCGACTGAAATATTTTTTTTTATGTTACCTTAGAAAAAGGACAATTGTGACGCAATGATTAGGGATAATTAAAAAATGAGATTATTTTCTGAAAGCTAATCAAATTTCACATAAGATGAGACCAACCTTCTTTTTTTCGGAATATTTTTAAAAATCCCGCAAGCGTCCAAAAAACGATAACGAAGAAATTTTCCGTACACATAACTAAACATATGTTATTCATATGGTGTATTTTCTTTTTTTATGTTTTCATCATACATAGTTTGATCTATGAGCAAAACATTTCGAAAATGCAAACCTCCCCCCCCCCCATAGGGTGGTAGTTTTGCCAAATGTTCCGGATCGCCACCAGAATTTTATGGAATATTAATCTGGTAAAAATTTTATTCAAATCTGTTCATAACTTTTCGAGTTAGAAAAAAATTCCTGGATCCAAACCATGGTCCGCATCACCACCAAACTGCAATAAGCGTCTGAGTTAGGTTAAAACTTACCTTTGGCTAAAATCTCGTTAAAATGTGTTCATAACTTTTAGAAATATTAGAAAACAAACTAACAAACAAAAAAAACAAATAAACAACCAACAAACAAACAAAGGAACAAACGGAAGTAACAATATAAATAAACAAAAGGTCATGGGGTACACGAAAATGATCTATATGTGCTCATATACCTTATATACATACTTTCACATCGCCATGTAATTGTTTTTCGTCTTTCCACGGAGTCTGAGAGTGAAATTTGGCTACGTGACCCCGTAGAGTTATTCCGCAGATTTAAAATGACGATTTTCATGGTCCTGGACGGCCCGGTCGATTATTAGGTCGTTAACATTTTTACGCATAGCACACGTATTTTCGGTCCGATTTTAAAGTATTATGGCTCATTTTGTAGCTGAATAGTAGTTTTATTACATGCTGCCATAAGGATTTGCAATATTTTCATGTGGTTCTTGTAAAAGTGACATGTGTTTTCAAAATCTCCTATTAGGGTGTTAAAATAGGTCAACTTCTCAAAAATGCATATAATAGTAGAAAGATAGTTCTATTCAAAAATGAAATCAGAATGGCTGTATGATTTTGGGGGGATTTTTGAGAAATTTTTAAAAATGGTCAATGTAGGCCTATAGACCCCCAGATCACTGCCACCACTCCGCACTATACGTAAGAGTTTGAGAAACCGTTACGTGCTGGTAATGTCCGCAAGACTTCGGAATGCAGGTAGATGACAGAGGATTTTGCTGTAGGAAGACTAATCTTATACCTTGTTTTGTTGATATCAAGATAGCCTTGGAAAGATGAATAAAACGTAAAATGCCGATATCTCAGAACTTCACCTTTAGGTGTGGTTAAAAGGATTTCGGGCACAACATATGTCCAAAATTAACATATTATGGGTCATTTTGTTGAAAAATAAAATATCTACAAGTGCGATAGCGTTTTCGCAATTTTTGCCTGTACTTCTTGTAAAAGTGGTCAATGTAAGAAAATTTTTACCTTTTTTTTCTTGAAGTCCCCTACTTCAAAAATTCACAAAAAAATGAAGTCGAAATCGAAAAAACGAAATCGAACAAGTTGTAGCTATAAGGTAGTTCTGTGCAAAAATCAAATAAAATTGAATGTCTTGCCGTTTCTGAAGTCGGAATCCCTTTACCCAGGTGCTGCATTTTCAACATGGCGACTTCGGGTCTCGACGCCACTCCATGTCTGGCTGGTTTGGCAAAACTTCCACAACATCAACCCTTGATATTCCTCTTATTCCAACTCTTC
>NC_091564.1:688454-690954 GCF_042767895.1 Penaeus vannamei | reverse complement strand
CTGTCGAAAACTCTCTGCGCTTTGCCTACAAAGTCACTGATTTTTCCGAGAATCTAGTTTCTTTGCTTGAAAATGCCGAGAGGCTGTGTTGCCGTTGGTTATTCGAACACCAACATGATTGGAAAGGTTTAACCTTTCATATATTCCCAGTTCGCGAAAAGAAACTTGAAAAATGGAAGCAATGGGTACAGGCCATGAAACACATGAACGCTGATGGGAATGCTTGGGCGGCTGGTGGGATGTGTTTACATGTGCTCAGAAGATTTTATTGATGTACATATTAATAGTTTACGCCTTTTCAAATTCCAGAGACAGACAATAACTTTCAAACTCTATCTTCACTACCTACCATGGCCAAACAAGGTCAACATTAGGTTTTGGCAGCAGCCATATACTCTAAAAAGCACAATAGCAATTTTACTTATTTTGTAATAAATTGATTTATCATAATTTTAATTTACAGACAAACCATCCCCGGAACTAACTCACTCAGACTTTATCCCGTCTTTAAGGATTGTCCATTAGATGAAAACAAAGCAGGCATACAGTTGCCTGTTGCCTTTGTGCCTGGAATGCCATATGATCCAGCAGATGAAACAACTAAAGAGGGCCTATCTCTTGAGGTTAAATTACTAATGAGAGAGAAAATTGCCTTGTGCGCTTGTCGGCCTTTACGTGACTTCATTGTTAGATAGACAGCTTCTAGTTTTGCTTCATATCGCTTTTTCACTTCGGTTTTTGAAGAATCAAAGTATTCAAACGCCATTTTCGCTCGTGCTGATAGCGAGGGATCAGTGAGCGACGGGTTTTTCACCAAGTGGAATGGCGACTCGTGACGTCACACCGAATATATATATATATATATATATATATATATATATATATATAGAGAGAGAGAGAGAGAGAGAGAGAGAGAGAGAGAGAGAGAGAAATAGATATATATAGAGAGAGGGAGGGGAAGGAGAGAGGGGGAGGGAGGGAGAGAGAGAGAGAGAGAGAGAGAGAGAGAGAGAGAGAGAGAGAGAGAGAGAGAGAGAGAGAGAGAGAGAGAGAGAGAGAGACTAGTGAAAAGAACCGGAACACGCAAACGACGGAGGAGAAGGGAGCCAGCACGAAAAGACTCGGTAGTCAACACGAAAGTAAAAAAGCGAAGTCAACACGAGAGAAAAACGACAATTTCCCAAGGTCCTCCCGCGACACGGGGATTTACCTGGCCGAGCGATCACACACCCTTCACTCCCGGTGACGTAAGGCCGGTTCTCCCAGCTCGCCTTGAGGGAGTTTCGCTCTTACTGGCCCGTCCGACTTTCTTTTTCGATTTCCTTGTCTTGGTAATGCGTAAGCGAATCACACTTTTCTTTTTTCTTGTTTTTTAAATCTTTTCTTATAAATCTCTTCGCCATTAATGTGTTTTCTCTCTCAGAAACAATCAATTAGTCTCATGATTATCTACGAAACCTAAAGATCAACGTGTTTCACAGACATCAACATCAGCGAAAGTCAGCTAAAGCTAGTCACAATGACAGAACCAATCAGTCATAGAAGACAAGCCAAGGGGCTCCAACAGACTTCCTTGAGATGGCTACTGAAGGCCTGCTAAGGAATCTAGGACGTTTGTTTGGGCCCGACCTTGTTCCTCAGGGCGTGGCGGGGGCAGAGGATAACCTAAAGACCCTGATATTTGCACGGTGCGCGCCATGGGCAAGGCTGACATAAGGGTTAGAGTAGAAGGGGCTCTTTTTAGTTGGGAGGCAAATGTGCGGCGTTCTGTGCGGTTGGTGTGAGATGAAGGAGGGGGGGAGGTACGAATGGTATGTCTTTAACCTTTTTCCTTGTTTGTTGGTTTTCTTGAGGTGTACACATGCGTGCACGCATAGTGATGGATGTTTCGAGTCTCTATTATAATAGTTATTTTTAGAAGCAGAGCTAAAGAAAGGGGAAAGGAGCTTAAGAAGGAAAGTGTTTTTGTTACTCTCACCTGTACACTATCTTCCAGTCTCCTAATATAGCCTTCGTCTCTCTCTAGCCTTGTCTCTGCCTCTCTTCTCATTCTCTTTTCCCGCTCGAGACACAAGGCGAGCTCGCTGTTTTGCAACTGCAATGCCAGAACCCTGTCTTCCAAGTCGCCTGCGCTGGTCTGTTGCGAACAGGGGCCGCCAAAGCCGTCACTGTAGGTGCTGGCACTGCTGAAGTCATCGCTAAAATTGTTGGCGCTGCTGAAGCCATCCGTGTAGCTGCTGGCACTGTTGACAACCCCGCCTCTGGTCCTGGACTTGAGTTTCCCGTTTTCTCTGATGTAACGCCTGTTTTCTTCCATGAGTTTGGTGATGTGGGAATTCTGCTCTTCCATCTGTGGGGGAAAAGGAGCGATAAGGATCTCAGCTTCGTGCACATGAGCAAGCTGCGCAGATTGCTTTATTGTCTTAAATTTATAAGTAAAAATTAGGAATCACACCACCTAATTTGTTCGTATTTCCAAAACTTACGAGTCTGCAACTTA
>NC_091564.1:665954-675954 GCF_042767895.1 Penaeus vannamei | reverse complement strand
TATATACAAATAACATAGAATAACAACATCAAAAGGCAGTATAACAAGTTTGTGTGGTAACCACGTGGTAAACAGGGTGGTTGCAGTGGCAGTGTTGTTTAGCTCTGGTTTCACTATTTGGATGCGGAGTGACTCGGTGAGCTTAGGGGACGGGGATGAATTGAAGGGACGGGGAACGAGTGGAGGGGACGGGGACGAGATGAGGGACAGGGACGAGTTGAGTGGAAAGGGACGATTTTAAGGTAAAGGGACGGGGAACGAGTTGAGGGACTGGGACGAATTGAAGGGACGAGGAACAAGTTGAGGGGACGGGGAACGAGGTCAAGGAACGGGGGCAAGTTGAGGGGACTGGGACGAATTGAAGGGACGGGGAACAAGTTGAGGGGACGGGAACAAATTGAAGAGATAGGGACGAGTTGAGGGACAGGCACAAATTGAAGGGACGGGGACGAGTTGAGGGTCTGAGCCGAATTGAAGGGACAGAGAAAAAGTTGAGGGGACTAGGACGAATTGAAGGGTCGGGGAACGAGTTGAGGGGACGGGGACGAGTAGAGGGGACTGTGCCGAATTGAAGGGATGGGGAACGAGTTGAGGGAAAAGGGACGAATTTAAGGTAAAGGGACGAATTGAAGGGTCGGGGAACGAGTAGAGGGGACGTGGGCGAGTTGGTGATGGGGCACTAAATGACTGAATAAATGGATACAGCTATACCTGCAGTCATCAGGTGAATCAGACGAAATCAATCACATTTTTCAACTAGCAACTGTTGCTATCTTTTGTAATGACTGGTCTTATTTATTTGTTGCGTTTAAGCGACCTTACTTGAGCTTTTTCGACGCGAGTTTCAGCCTCCGATGGAAGAGGCGCGCCGAGGCGCATCCCGCAGTATGTGGCAGCCGCCACTCGCTAAATGCTGACGTCACGACGCGGATTACGTCAGTCTCTCGCGTGATGTTCGCTGGCATGACGTCATGGGGTCGCGTTCATTGCTTGTCGAGTTGGAAATGCAGGTGCTAAGCGAATGCACCGTCGCAACTACTGATTAAAAATGTGTTGACCTTGTCCTTGCCAATTGTAGAGACAAAAGGATAATTTCAATGGTTACGATATGTGTATATGTGTGTGTGTGTGTGTGTGCGTGTGTACATTTATATGTATACACATATTTACGCATTTGTGTACACACACACACACACATATATATGAGTGTGTGTGTGTCTTTATCTATCTATCTACACACACACACACACACACACACACACACACACACACACACACACACACACACATATATATATATGAACATTATTTCCTCTCCGATCGGGATTCGATCCCTCGCCGCCAATGCACGTGAATGCAAGACGGCCGCTTCACCACTCGTACAACGACCCACTAAAGGAGTGAGCAACTAGGCGGTTAGTAGCATCCATAGACATTTGTCCTGCTCTGTCCATGAATACCGAATGCCCGCGGGGAGTGAGTGTGAAACTTCGCTATCCGTACTCATGTATGAGTAGGTAGATAATGTATATGGATGCTAGTATGCACCTATATATATATATATATATATATATATATATATATATATATATATATATATATATATATATATATATATATATATATATATATATATGCAGTTAACTAGACATATATATATATATATATATATATATATATATATATATATATATATATATATATAAATGGACTAATGAATGATGCAGTTAACTGGGCAACTGCAGTTGTATCAGAAAGAATTACACCTTTGGGTAGTTGATATTCAATCATTAGGTAAATGTATTGAATTTCGATATCAATATGAAATGATGTGTTGTGCTAAAAAAGTTAGAGAAAAAAAAACTAGAATGATATTTGAGCATGTGGTCTTTACTCTGAGCAAAACATGAATGCATATTGTTTCTGAATTCTACAGTTATTGTTCGCACAATTACAAATTCTAAATTTTCATATTGTAAGTAGATCTAGGTAAATAGATATTGATTTCGATAACCAACAGTTATTGCTATTAAAGGCCATTCTGACGTGCTTTCGTATTTTTTATTTGTAAACAGGCGGAGGCCAATGGCAATTGTTCCAAAAGTATCGGGTAAAATCGTGTCGTCACAGCGGAAACTGGCGGACGCGGGCCGGGCAACGCGAAGGCGCCGCAGAAGGCATGGGACGGTTCCTTCTCCCTCCCTCTTGTCTCTGTCTCAGCTGTGTGTGTGCTCATTCATTTATCATTTAGAGGTGATAATTATTATGCACTGTTATTGATAATGATTGTATCAGTGGTGAATGCGATATGAAAAACCGATGGCGATAGTAGTAGTGATGGTGGGCCAATATTGATAGTAATGGCATTAGCATCAGCAATAGTGAGTTTTCGTGAAAACAATTATGGCATCAGCTTAAACGCTAGCAAATAGTGATATTCATCCCGAATACTAAAGCTGAAAGCAACCAGTGAAATGTAGAACATCAAATGAGATAGAATAAGAAAGTGAGGTAAAAGCAGATATAGACAATATTACGTGAACAAGAACATCTCTTGACCTCTGACGGCCTCCCTGAACCCCGCCCCACCTTCCCCTCCATCTAAGAGATTCCCTCCTACAACCACCACATCTAGAGACCCCCTAGCCCCTACATCAGGGCCCTCAGCCACCCATGCCCCCCCCCCACTCCAGCGGGAATTCCCAGTTCCCTTCTGCCGCTGCGAGTCACGCCCCGCGCCCCGAGGCCCTTCGTTCGGAGGAGCAAACACTGATGATTCGGCCCAAGGCAATGGCTCCTACATCAGTATAAGCCATTGTGTCTGTATATATACAAATGCAGACATACATGCCTGATGTACATACATACATACACGGACACACATAAGTGTGTGTGTGTGTAATATATATATATATATATATATATATATATATATATATATATATATATATATATATATATATATATATATATATATATATATGTATATATATGACTCGTATTCCTGTTGACAAATGTAGAAAGGTATGAATGAAAATGAGTATCTTCACAATACAAGAGATGTATTTGACTGGTTTCGAATATAGCTTCATCAGAAATACAAGATATATCTCTTCATCTTTCTCTTTCTTTTTCTCTAATTCTTTTTTTCTCTCTCGTGAAAACTGCTTCTGAAAAAGAGCCTCAGCCTGCCCCTCGGTCCCCCTGCTCCCTGCCTCCCGGCCCCCTGCCCCTCGGCCCCCTGCCCCTCGGCCCCCTGCCCCTCGGCCCCCTGCCCCTCGGCCCCCCTGCCCCCTTGGCCTCCTGCCCCTCGGCCCCCCTGCCCCTCGGCCCCCCCTGCTCCCTCGGCCTCCCTGCCCCTTGGCCCCAATGCCCCTCGGCCCCCTGCCCCTCGGCCCCCTGCCCCTCGGCCCCCTGCCCCTCGGCCCCCTGCCCCTCGGCCCCCTGCCCCTTGGCCCCCTGCCCCTCTCGGTTCCCTGCCCCTCGGCCCCCTGCCCCTCAGGCCCCCTGCCCCTTGGCCCCCCTGCCCCTCGGCCCCCTGCCCCTTGGCCCCCTGCCCCTCGGCCCCCTGCCCCTTGGCCCCCTGCCCCTCGGCCCCCTGCCCCTCGGCCCCCTGCCCCCTTGGCCCCCTGCCCCTCGGCCCCCTGCCCCTCGGCCCCCCTGCCCCCTCGGCCCCCTGCCCCTCGGCCCCCTGCCCCTTGGCCCCCTGCCCCCTCGGTTCCCTGCCCCTTGGCCCCCTGCCCCTCGGCCCCCTGCCCCTCGGCCCCCTGCCCCTTGGCCCCCTGCCCCTCGGCCCCCTGCCCCTTGGCCTCCTGCCCCTCGGCCCCCTGCCCCTCGGCCCCCTGCCCCTTGGCCCCCTGCCCCTCGGCCCCCTGCCCCTCGGTTCCCTGCCCTTCGGCCCCCTGCCCCTTAGCCCCCTGCCCCTCGGCCCCTGCATCTCGCCCGACTCCCCGAGGGAACCTGCTGCAAGGTCCTTCCCGCACAGGCGCTTCCCCGGGCCGATGGCCTCCTCAGGGCGGCCTCTGGAGACAGCTGATCTGAACGCAGCACCTGCTTCTTCCCCGAGTTCCCTGACTAACATTTTCTCAACGGCGCTCGAGTGTCAGAGTTAATTCCAGTGCTTTGCGTCAGCCTCGTCCGCGCGTGCTTCACAACCCTAATAGCGCCGCTGACTGAATATTGTTGGGCCAAATGGCGGACCAGATGTATAGTATGAACTTCAGAATCGCCCCCCGAGCATGTTCAGAGATGAAAAGATCGGAAGAGAAAAGTAGCAAAACAGCAGACAGGGAAACCAAAGGATAGACAGAAAGAAAAAAATCCAAGAAAAATACAGATGATCCGCGTCATGGAGTATGTCTCTCTTGAACTCAGGAAAGCCGTCTACCCTTGTCACTTCGGTGATCACCGTGTCGACTATGCTCGACCGAGGCAGAGGGAAGGATGGAGTGACGTAAAGAATCACAGGTATCTCGCTGTCGCTCTCTATTTGGCCGAAAAGATCTCATCGTTTCCAACGTCTCATTACTGAACTAATTGTAGCTTAACAAGTAAATGCGTTTGCCATGCCTAGTGCATTTAAGAAACAGTAAAAATGTAAACAGGTGAAAATAACAAACATCACTTCTCTCTCTCTCTCTCCCCCTCCCTCCCCCCGCCCTCTCTCTCTCTCTCTCTCTCTCTCTCTCTCTCTCTCTCTCTCTCTCTCTCTCTCTCTCTCTCTCTCTCTCTCTCTCTCTCTCTCTCTCTCTCTCTCTCTCCCCTCTCTCTGCTCGTCAAGCATTCTTTACTATTACTTATTCACATTATCTATTTTGTATTTTCTTTATTCATCTTATAATCTGTTCGCTGTACGTTCTACAAATCAGCGTTGCTGTCGGATTCTTCCCCCTCGCTCCCGGCCGCTCGGACCGCGGCCATCCCGTGCGCTCTCGGATCCGGTCGGCCAGCTCGCCTTGTCTCGCAGCCTCGGGATCCCCAGTCAAAATCCGATGCAGAAGCCCGGATCTTAGGAAACCTCCGAGCGCTAACACCATAGGAACCCCGTGACGAAAGGAAGGGATTTTTTCTCTTTTAAGAACGAGGATTTGTTTCCCGTCGCCCGTTGCTTTATTCTAGTTGTCGAACAGGCTCTTCACTGGCGTCATTTAAACTCAAGCCGGATTCAAATATCTCCTACTTGTTTATTTACTAATTATTTACTTGGGCGTTTCGGTGCATGGAGGACCGTAGAAAAGCTGATTTTCCACATTCGAGTATTCACGGCGGCCTGCAAACAGGGTTAACGATGATTGCATTACACGGCATACATATGTGACGGAGGAAAAAAGTTGGGACGGAGTTAGATTCAAGTGATTAACAAATTCGTTATACTTTGAAACTTTCAAGATTGAATAAACAGGGTGTAAGAGATGCAGCAGAAGTAACAGCATCAAAACGGTACTGGTAGTGGAAGTACCAGTGTTAGTGGTAGTAATGGCAACAACAGTACTCCAGAGGCAATGCATAATGCAAGAATATAGATTACTAATAGGTATTAGTAATGATACAGCTGTTAGTGATAAAAATCTGTTAAAAACACTCACCTCCCCCCCCCCCATTCACAGTGAACAAAGAATTTAGGGCAGATAAAGAAAGAAGCGAACGTCATCCTCGCGGCGGGGATTTACCGCCGTTCCCACTCGATCTTCCTCTTCCCTTGGCAACAATCGGCAGGAAATAGTACGAAATGCAATGCACTGGCAGAAATGTAAACGGGAAGATACGGGAAATTCTCTCACTCTTTCGGTCACGTTCTCGTTCTCTTTCTCTTCCCCTCCTTTCTCTCTCTCTCTCTCTCTCTCTCTCTTTCTCTCTCTCTCTCTCTCTCTCTCTCTCTCTCTCTTTCTTTCTTTCTTTCTTTCTCTCTCTCTCTCTTTCTTGTCTTTATTTCTCTCTCTCTCTCTCTCTCTCTCTCTCTCTCTCTCTCTCTCTCTCTCTCCCTCTCTCTCTTACCTCCTCTCTGACTCTCGCTCTCTCTCCCCCTCCCTCACTCTCTCACTCTCTCTCTCTCTCTCTCTCTCTCTCTCTCTCTCCCTCCCTCTCTCTCTCTCTCTCTTCCTCTTTCTCTTCCTCTTCCTCTTCCTCCCTCTCTCTTTTTCTCTTTCTATTTGTGTGTGTATTTACCTATCTGTCTGTCTGTTTGCCTGTCTATCTACCTATCTGTCTCCCCTCCTTCCCTGTCTCCCTTCCAAGATCCTAGCTCCCCTCTCCTTCTCCTCATCCCTATGTGCATTCACCTGTCAGTTCTCATACACACCAAGACCGCGTCATTTCAAGGGAAGCATGAGCAGACCATTTCATTGGAGTTTATTACGCTTGCAGTTACTTCCATTCCGACGTGCTTCGCTTTGTAGATGAACAGGCATGTCCAGTGACCGCTCTTTTCTTTCTTTTTTACTTTTTTGCCTTTGTTGTTAATAGTTTTGGTGCCGTGGAATTTTCCTTAACCAAGTTTTTATTTCTTGACGCCAAAGATCTGTTATAAAAGCGGGTTTATAAGTGATGCTCTCTTTTCTTGATAGGGAAGATGGTTTAGGATGTCCATTGGAGAGGACTGCTTGAAAGACACGTAACATATCTTGAAATCTACCATTTTGTCTGTGGATTGAACAGCGCCAGAGTCTGCGCAGCGCCTAGCGTCGGGTGCGCTATATTCGTCATAAATACATGTATTTCTGACGAAGCTATATTCGAAACCAGTCAAATACATCTCGTATTATTAATGATAATACTAACAACAACAACAAAAAACAACAATAGCAACAACAACTAGAACTACAATAATACTAATTTTGATAATAATAATAATGATAATAATAATAATAATAATAACAATAATAATAACATTAATGATAATAATAACAAAAAATAGTTATAATAGTAACAAAAAATATATAATAATAATAATAATAGTAATGATAATAATAATAATAATAATAGTAATAGCAATAGTAATAATGATAAAAATAGCAATAATACTGATAATAGTAATGATAATAATAATCGTAATATCAATAATAGCCATGATAGTAATAATGATACTAATGATAATGATGATGATGATAATAATAATAATGATAATAATAATGATAATAATAATAATAATAACAAAATAATGACAATATCAATTATTAAATAATTGTGATAATAACAATAATTATGATAATAATAACAATAATAACAACAACAACAACAACAATAATAATAATATCAATAATCATGATAATGATAATAATAATAATGATAATAATAATATTAGAATGATAATAATATTGATGATAATAGCAATAATAATACTAAATAATCATAATAACAATATCAATAATAATGATAATAATAATAATAATAATAATAATAATAATAATAATAATAATAATAATGATGATGATGATGATAAGAGCAATAATAATATTTAAAAAAATAATAATGATAACAATTGTGATACTGAATATAATAACAATATCAATGATAGTGATAATAATAACAACAATAATAATAATAATAATAATAATAATAATAATAATAATAATAATAACAATAAAATTGCTAATAATTATTATTATAATGGTAATATTAATAATAGTAATGATAACAATAAAAATGATATTAATATCAGTGATGATGATAATGATAGTGATAATATTATTAGTAGTAATGATAATGATAATGCAATTGATAATGATAATGATAATAATTTTTATAATAATAATAACAAAATAACAATAATATTAGTAATGATAAGGATAATAATTGATAATAATAGCAATTATGATCTTAATAAAAATTATAGTAAAAATAATAATAATAGTTAAACTGATAACAATAATAATAGTAATAGTAATAATAGTATTAATAATAGTAGTAGTAGTAATAATAATAATAAGATCAATTATAACAATATTAGTAATCATAATAACAATGGTAAAAAAACAGCAACGATAACAATACAACTATTTTCTTTTAACAGCCCTTCCATCCCCATCGACGTTGCCCCTTGTGAAGACGGGCGGCGGGCTGTGGGCCCCGACGACTGCCTGTGGCTTCACTTGGGCGTTGCCGCGAAGCCTCACAGTGGCTCGGCTGCCAGGGCGCGGGCGGACCGGCCCCGCCCCGCGCTCCGGCATTCGCCCTCCCAACGGGGCCCACAACCCTCGCCTGTTGGGCAGGAGGGGCAGGTCCCTCCTCCCAGCATTTCCATTTACACGAGTTGCTATGATAATGATAATAATAAAATCGATAATAAAAATAGTAATAACAATAATAATAATAATAATAAAAAGAACAACAAAAATAACATAAAAAGAACAACAAAAATAAAATAAAAAGAATAACAAAATAGTGATAATAATAATAGTGATAATGTTCATAAAAATGATAATAATAATGATAATGACAATAAAAATGATAATAATAATAATAATCATAAAAATTATAATAATGATGATAATAATATTATGAAGCAGAAGCAGAAAACAACAACAATAATAATAATTATTATTACAATCATTACTGTTGTTGTTAAAATAATGATACCAACACAATAATTGTCGTAAAAGGATCATTGGCCGACTGCGCCCTCGGGTCGGCCGCGCCGCAGAGCCGACGTCGGCGCTCCGGCAGCCGCGGGCGCCGTCGCCGAGGAGGGAAGGAGCAGGAGAGATAAGTGATTGCTTTCTGCTTTATTTTGCGTCTCGCTTGACGTGATTGCCATTGTTTGTAGTTTGCAGTGTTGTATTGCCGGTGTATATTTAAGTTTGTATCATTATTCTATCTCATATTTCATATTATTTTCAGCTTGAAAATAAATTTGAGAAAATAAGTGTACTTGGAAAACTGCAGAGAGAGAACGATAAAATGTCTATACACACACACACACACACACACACACACACACACACACACACACACACACACACACACACATATATATATATATATATATATATATATATATATATATATATTAATATAAATATATATTTAAGAGAGAGGGAAAGAGAGACAAAGAGAGAAAGAGAGAGAGCAAGGGAGGGAGGGCGCGAGTGAGAAAAAGAATGAGAGAGACAGACAGACAGAGGGAAAGAGAGAGATCAGAGGAAGATCCAAGGACCCGAGAGGGCCACAGAGAGAAATGCCAAAGAGCGCAGCACAGGAGGCGCGGGGAGCCCCCTTAACCGCAGGACATCCGGGACCCGGACTGCATCGCGCATTAGCGGCGAGCAACGGGCGTTGGAGGGGGTGAATGTGTGCGGGAGGGAGGAAGGGGGTGAGATGGCGGTACAGGGGAATTGTTGGGGAGAAGAATGGAATGAGTGCAAGGGAGTGAGGAAGGAGGGGAGGGGCTGTACTTATCCTACGAAAAGCCTCGAGAAGCCGCCTTAGCGTCTTCCCGCACCGCCTGGACCTTGTGGACTGATCCCGGACGGCCCTCGGTCAGCTGCGACTGGCGAGTCTGCAGGCTACGTCATGGCATCCGCCGTACTCCCAGAGCCAGACAATACGATCACACAGTAAATGCTATGCATTGCAGTACTGCAGCAGGATGCAGCTTTTGTATAGTGACATGATGTGTAATACCACGGCTCTCGGGTGGCTCTCCATCCTGGACAAGCTGCATTGTGTGCTGGTGTCCTATTTGCTGCCAAGGGCCACAGGGTGCGCTGACCTTAAGGTTCCTAGTTACACCCCTTAGGCGTTGTCATCTCTTCTATTGCACAAGAGTGAAGTAGAGGGAGATGGAGAGTGAGAGCTAAAGGGAGGTGACTGGAGAGTGGTGGACAGAGAAATGGAATTGCAGAGAGGGAGGGAGCGAGAGAAAAATAAAGAGAATTTTGAAAGATTTAGTTTTAATTCCATTTATTACAATGGATATTCTTTGCTCTGACATGCTATCTGTTTTATTTTGCTTCTAAATCTCCTTCTGTGTGCAAGGAATGGCCGGGGTTACCATCCACTGGCA
>NC_091564.1:643454-645954 GCF_042767895.1 Penaeus vannamei | reverse complement strand
TACATATACATACATGGATACACACACACACACATACACACATCAAACACACATACATGCACACACACATACACACACACACACACACACACATACACACACACACACACACACACACACACACACACACACACACACACATATATATATATATATATATATATATATATATATATATATATATATATATATGTGTGTGTGTGTGTGTGTGTGTGTGTGTGTGTGTGTGTGTATACATATATATATGTATATATATACATATATATATGTATATATGTATATATATATATATATATATATATATATATATATATATATATATATATATATACATAATGCGTGTGTGGATTTAAAGCAATATGCACAGCAACGTATATCTACCTGCGGCCATTGCTAGGTTGCAAGCCCGGCCTTGAGCAGTGAGAAGCGAGATTACTTATAAAGTCTCTTGTTTCATTCCATTCGTTATTGCAGGCGAGTTTGCGAAGTTTCATGCTCAGTATAATTCCAGGGTTTGTGCAAATCTTCCCATTTTCGCTACCCGTTTTCTTTATTTGAGGTATAACGACAGTATATTGCCGAAGCGAAAATATTTAAGCAAATCATATTCAAATATTATCTTTTATGTCATAGTGAAAGTTAAATTAATCTTGTATTAGTATTGGTAATATTTTTCTTATATTTACTGGTATTATTATTATTACCTTTGCCAACCATTAACAAGTTTCAAAATCGTTGCATTAGCTCATCAGAATTGATATCACAATTGCTTAATGTCACGCTTTTTTCATTGTCATTATTGATTTTATTAATGCTATTCGCATTATCTATTTTTATATAGATATTTATACATAACCATTATGAAGTCTTAGAAATTCTGTGCATTCTAATTGTTTATAGGAATTGTCATTGTTAGTGATTCCGTTGTTAATGGATCACCATTTTCCATTCTCGCTACTTTCAATATTGTTGCTAACAGTATACATATATGAATATATATATATATATATATATATATACATTTATATATATAAACATATATATATATATATATATATATATATATATATATATATGTATATATATTTAGCACACACACACGCACACACACATACACATACACATGCGCACATACATGCACATACACACACACACACACACACACACACACACACACACACACACACACACACACACACATATATATATATATATATATATATATATATATATATACATAATTAGTATACACATATATATACAATTATGTATATAAATATATTTACAATTATATATATATATATATATATATATATATATATATACATATATATACATGTATATACATAATCATAAATATATTCGATATATACACACATATACACACACTCATATATATATATATATATATATACATATATATGTATGTATGTATGTATGTACACACACACACACACACACACACACACACACACACACACACACACACACACACACACACACACATATATATATACATATGTATGTATGTATATATATATATATACATATGTATGTATGTATATGTATATATATATATATATACTTATATGTGTGTGTGTGTGTATATGTATATATGTACATACATGTGTGTGTATATATATGTATATGTATGCACATTTAGTTTGTGCATTATTGATTTAGTTTGTGCATTATTGTTTTTTCTACCATGCATATATGTACAAAGCTGTACATACATAATATTAGCAAGAGCAGAGATTTTGTAAACTACAGTTTTTAGACATGACAGGTTCTTTCGAAATGACAAAGAAATTTACGGGGTCGTAAACAAAATGTATGTAC
Source organism: Penaeus vannamei (assembly GCF_042767895.1). Taxonomy (NCBI): domain Eukaryota; kingdom Metazoa; phylum Arthropoda; class Malacostraca; order Decapoda; family Penaeidae; genus Penaeus; species Penaeus vannamei. The sequence goes on along the minus strand of NC_091564.1, from coordinate 644,112 downwards.
AGCATTGCAGAAAGGAAAAGGCATAGTAATCCTGAACAAAAAATACTATTACTAAATATCATTACTATTACTAAATAACATTCTTGCAAACTCGTCTAAATTCATACTTCTAAATGTTGAACTGACCAGCTATGTCCTCAAACTTGAAGATAAATTAAATAGAATCTTACGTTCTCTAAATGAAACCATTAACGAAGTCACATATAATTCCATTCTTGCTTCTATTTATATGGACTCCCCAAAGTTCACAATATGGGCCTATTGTGTTCTCAATTAACACCTAATTATAACCTTGCTAAATTCCTAGTCCAAATTATAAAACCCCTTACCACTAATGAGTACATTACTGCCAACACCTTGGAAATCGTAAATGAAATTAAACAACTGAGCATTGAAGATTCATCAATAACGGCCAGCTTTGGTTCCTCTGTCAGAAACCAGTCAGATTATCACAGACACCACACCTGGTGAGTCTTTGTCAAAATTTGGTTTAAACAAAAATGTTTAATTCATTTTTAAATGTTGCCGCAAGAGCCTGTTTTTACTTTCGATAACCAACTATATACTCAAAATGACGGTGTGCCCAAGTTTTGCCAATACTTTCCTATGCCATCTCGAGCTTAATTGGTTAAATAATTGCCCAAATAATTTAAACCAA
>NC_091564.1:625954-630954 GCF_042767895.1 Penaeus vannamei | reverse complement strand
GCAAGGTCTTTCCTTTTATATTCATTATACCGTGTTTCTATATCAGTGAGTCCGACGAGTCTTACCCTGAAATAGCATTTTTTTTCTTTTCTTCTTCAACATAAAGCAAATAATGAACGTAGTCTACTTATCGTTTTTCCTTGATGTTTAACATTGTAGTGCAGCATGCATATCAATTTTAGGTCGTACGTACATCAGTCTGCCTAATAGAGCATATACATTTTCATCCATGAATATTCTTTTAGATATTTTTATATTTCTTATCACTCGTATTGTCTTTTTCTCGGCGACTGAATGACGTCACAAGATCATAAAAATTGTCTAAGCTTAACATATTCTATGTCACGCAGTTCGTGAAGTATAATCAGTGACAGCATAGTTAAGGTATTTGTCATGCAATTACAACCAATTATTAATTGCAAGTCACAAAAAACAGCAATACTAATGAGATGAGTTTATAGAATCTTTTACAAATAAATTTTCTATCCAGTAGACATAAGATTTCGAACACCAATATAATTAGTTAACCACAATATTTTAAAACAATAAAATTGCTTATTCTTACGCCCTGTTTGGTAAAACTACTGATTGTGCTATCATAGACAAGTTGCCAGTTGCCATTATATCACCGGCTATTAATCGAGCCAAACATTAATAAATAGCTGCGCTGCACCCACGAAACCTATGTCATCTGTTAAGAATGTATTCCCATCTAAAAATATGTTACACAAATCGACCTTATCAGCGTGATCGTTATCCCGGAGCTTGTTCAATATTTTGTTATTTGAACTCTGGTTTGCCAGCGTCCATGCAGCCTCTGGAGTGATGGTTCTTCCTGATGGCTTTCGTTGATGACGAAACATTGCATCGCATGAAACATTGCAAAGTGGTTCGAATCAACAAAGCACCGGTTCATAGCCATAAACCCGCACTCGATAGAAAAGTTGATGGATAGGTCTGCCGACAGCGACGGCACCTATTGCTAATAGCTAATAAGATATATTGAATTTACATTCATTTCTGAGCGTGATTTATGCGTGTAATTCGTTATTACTCCTAATCCTACTTTGTTAATCATCATTAGACAACGGTTTAATGCAAGTGACCTCTCTTTATTGAGCTTTTGGATTGTACAATAATTATAACATTTATAAGTGCATGCATAAACATAGTTTACTTATTCATTTATTCACCCTATGTAACTGAATGCTAGTAAAACAGTGAGGAAGTTCATAGCCTATTAGCCGTTATGAAAGTGACATTTGGTAACTTAATTAGCTGGCGAAACAACACCTTCCACATTTCGTGGCAATGTGCCCGAGTTTATGCCACAGGACATTCAACGTTCAACGAAACGTTCACAACCGTATTGCGAAAGGGAGGCGGCATTGGTCCCGGAGTTCCCACGGCGATGGCAACGCTTTTTCCAAGGAATATGGGAGGGAATCTTATCATCGTGATATTTATTATCAACTTTATTACATATAGCGACAGTCAATGGTATAGTGCTGAAAGGAAAATGTCTCATTTTCGTCAGAAAATAATGGCAGCTGTTTTTCGGTTATTCATCTTTATAAAGAAGTGCTTCCGCCATATTTGTCTAACGTAGAACAGCGGATCTAGAATATCTCCTCGCTTCTCAGCCCTGAAGACCTGGTTCTCGTAAAAGAAAGTAGTCCACATTCCACGAAAGTTCCGGCGACCATTTCTTTCCTATAGGTTTCCCTCAAGGAAAAGAAGAGAAGAGGACAAACCCTTCAGAAGAACCAGCACCCCCCCCCCCTCCTCTGCACCCCTTAGGTTTAGGCGTTTCCTTGATTCTATCTGACCAACTTTGCATTTTTGACGTTTTGGCTTCGTCAGTTAGTGAGCCGGCGTGGGGGCGCCGTGAGACGTCGAGAGGCATGGGACCGACGAGGGGCACGGGGTCGTTGAGATATTCTATCAGCCTCCCTGTGTCAGGTAAAGGAGTTAGCCTTTTATGTAAATGATACAGCAGTGAATTTTATTTAATGAAGAAAAACAATCATAGACTGCTCTTCAGAAACTAGAAAAATTTCGTTCTTCTGACCACTAGTAAACTATTGGTCATTTTACATTTTACTGTCATTACAGTCGACTAATTGAACCCATAATATATAAAGGAAACAAATTTTACAAACATCGGCGTAGCCCCCCCAGTGGGGCTCTTGCTAGAACATACACTAGTGCTCTTGCAACCAAGTATATGCCGCAGGTGCCTGCTTCTGCTTTGAACCGATGGAGCCCTCGCACCTCTGCTATTCATAGATGTGGGATTTTTGTCGCAGAAGGTTCCCCATGCCCTTCAAACTTGGCCCCGATAGCAGGGGGGGCATGATGGATGCTGGGGTTTACGAGGGAGAATAAATTAGCCGTGCAGCCGATTTACGCGTTGGACGCGACTCCCTTCAGCATCGGCGATGGAACCAGGAATGGAAAGGAACATATAACCCTTGCAAAAAATATCCATAGCAGGCAATAGATGGCATGTTGTATCGTAAATTCATGTTCTGCCCGCAGGGCCATCCCTCGAGCGGACAGAACAGCAGGAGTCAGTGTAAGCTCTCTCGTAGAAGGCCTGTGCCACCGTCCACAGCACGACTGCCGGCGACCTCGTAGCCGCCTAAAGAAGACATCTCGATGCCCATCGGTGCCAATTTCGTCGTGATCCGTCGCGCGCACGCGCACGAAGCAACAGCCCTTGGCGGCGCGGTAGTTGTCTCGCTGAGCGAGAGAGGCGGGAGAGGAAGGGAGAGAGTCCGAAGCAAGGGTTATCTCGATGAAAATGTTGATATTGCGATTATGATAATTACGGACATGCGGAAGAAAGTGGAAGCTGAATCGGTAGCAGCTTTGGTACACTGATACAGTATCATATATCGTTTCTCATTTCATTATGATATTAATCATCACTGTAGAAAAGGCATGAGGGAACATGAGTGAACACTTCACTCGACTTTCTAAGCAAGATCTAATCGAAGTCAACTCCTTCCCTCGCACTGCGATGTTCTTTCCCATCCAAACCTTTCTGCATTTGCTGCGACAGACACTGTTCACCACCATCGCTATAATGATAATGATGATTACAGGAATACTAATTATGTTGATGATAATGATAATAACAACGTCCAGGTGAAATAAGAAGTCAATTATAAAAATAGTAGTAGAAATGTTAAAGCTTATAATAATGATAAAACGATAATGTACTTGATGATGTTTGATGGTGAGATAATGAAATGATGATGATAATAATGATGATAGAATTAAATAATAACATTTATAATCATAGTAACAATGATTAACGGCAAAACACTATGACGTGTTGATACAATGGTAGAAAAAACACATAATGCATAGATTAGATTTACTGAAAAAATATCTATATATATATCTATACATATATAAATATATGTGTAGATATAACACACACACACACACACACACACACACACACACACACACACACACACACACACACACACACACACACACACACACACACACATATATATATATATATATATATATATATATATATATATATATATATATATATATATATATATATACATGGTAGAAAACCCATAATGCACAATCTAGATTTATTTAAATGAGAACAGTTTCGGAATCATCCTCGGCTCCATCTCCGGGTGTGAAGGGGAAGGCTTCAGTTCAATTCAGTTAGATTTGCGAAGAAGAAAAGGGAAGGGGAAAGGAAGTAGTATTAGAGAGAGAAAGGAGAAGCGCCGCGGGGACAGGGGCAGGTGAGGACCGGAGAATGAAAGGAAGTCCGGTCAGGTCGAAGGATCCGGCTGTCTTTGCGAAGGGCGGCCGGTAGGAGTGAGAAGGCGGAAGATATGGGAAGCGAGAAGGATAAAAGTTCGTTTAAATGAGACAGCACTTGATTAAGGAAGCTTCCACCAGTCTGCGGGCATGGACATTAGCGGGAGGACGACAATGTGCTCTGCTTCCCAGTCCATCTGATGGCCTGTGCCCCAATGATGGCAGAAAAGGCGCTGTTGTTGTGCCCCCCTGGATAAAGCGTATTTATGTTGAGACACGTTCGTGAGACTGGCACCTGTCTCGCCTAAGTAGTTTTTTACAGGTGGCACAAGGAAGAACACGTGCCCACCTTCAAGGTAGAGGGAGGGCAGGTGTGGACCAGGTTGTGAGGTAGAGCGTTCACCTGGCGAGAGGTGAGTCCGCAATTGAGAGGCTGCAGGGGAGAATAGGTCTGCTCAGTGCAGGGCAGGCTGAGGATTGTCAGGTGAGTGGACTCTTTAGGAGAGGAGTCGTTGTAGAAGGTACGCCGCGCAATGGATAACGCAACGTCGAGAGCATGGAGAGGGCAACCCAGTTAGGAGAAGTAACGACGTAGGAAATCGCTCTGCCCATCCAGGCCCTGGGGCTCACAGAGGCGAGGCGGCAACACCTCTTCACACAGAGTGGATGCCACGAGAAGTGTGTGGATGGGTTTCCTACAAATGGAGAAGTGGTCAGCAGAACGTTGAATTTATTTCAATAAATCTAGTTTGTGCATTGTGTTTTTTTCGGACAGTAATGATGATAATGATGGTCTGATAACAATAACAATAATAATGATTATAATGATAATGATAGTAAGAACTATTGTAAAAATAGTTTAAATCATAGTTATAATACTGATAATAGTAGTATCATAATAATAATAATAGTAGCATAACAATGCTGCTGATAAAATGATATGAAAAAAAATAATAATGATAACACCTACAAAAGTAATGATAATAATACTGATGGTGATGATAACAATAATAGTAATAGCAATGATAATAATAATGATGTGATAGTAATAGTAACAATAACGATAATGATATTGACAATAATAATGACAATAATGATACATTATTGTTAAGGAAAATATTATGGTAGTGATATTTATGATAATAATAATATGATAATAATGATATAATAATAATAATAATAATAATAATAATAAT
>NC_091564.1:595954-600954 GCF_042767895.1 Penaeus vannamei | reverse complement strand
AATCTACGGTCAATTACTTCAGTTCTAAGACCGACAGTTCCACTGTATAATGGTTAAAGCGATTACGATTACGTTATGTTGTCTTGAAGTGCCTTAGCTGCCAGTTTTTTTTTTTCTGGGAGGAAGGCATCTCTCTCAATCTTTTTCCATGTCCTGCATTTCCTTGCGAGGGAGACGACTGGCAGAGAGCAACCTGCTGATCGAGAGCCAAACCAAGTCCACCAGTAGTTTCCCGGACGGCGAGGTGCGATACGGACTGTGACTCGGCATCAGCCTCCTTAAGATGCTTTTGCTGGGTTCATTCAGCCATTTGATCGACAAATTTAGTCAGCTTATTTACTTTAATGCTTAGTTCCTAAACAGTCTGTTTTAATTCGGCCATTTGATTATCTTTAGCTGACATTACTTGCACCACGGTGACCTTAGTTACTGCTTCAGCATAGGAAGTATCGAATTGTGAGTAAAACACCAAAACTCACCTCATGTTTTTTTTTTTTTTCCATATGTACCAACGTCTGTCTCCTTCAGGCTGCTGCACTTAGCAGAGCCCGATTGATGGTGATCTCCGCAATTAGCACATTTTAAATTTTGTCTTGCACATGTAGCGATGTCATAAGCCTCAACACGTTTACGGCAAGTGAATTCATTTGGGCCTTTGTCAATACTTCATAATGAGGTGTGTCCGTATTTTTGGCATCGATTATAATGCATTGGCTTTTGATGTAAGGTTTTACTTGGTCACGTTCGTATCTAACACTAACATACTCAGGAATCTTATTCAAAGTAAAGGTAAAAAAAAACATTCGCGCATTCCCATCCCTCTTGGTCATGCATTTAACGTCCACTACATCTTGGTCCTTCATGTTCTCGATAATTTCTTCCATTGTTCTCAAATCTCAATGAAAGATTACTCCCTTGCAGATATCTGGGCCGATAAGAATGGTTTAACTCGATCATGAATTTACGTCAGCTGAAGTAAATCCTTAATCTGGGAATTATATTGTACTTTAATAAGGAAATACAGTGCCTATGACTTCCTACGGACCTGTCTGCGACTCTCTCTCTCTCTCTCTCTCTCTCTCTCTCTCTCTCTCTCTCTCTCTCTCTCTCTCTCTCTCTCTCTCTCTCTCTCTCTCTCTCTCTCTCACTCACTCTCTCTCTCTCTCTCTCTCTTTCTCTCTCTCTCTCTCTTTTGCTCTCCCTTTCTCTCTCTCTATCTCTCTTTCTCTCTCTCTCTCTCTCTTTCTCTCTCTCTCTCTTTCTCTCTCTCTCTCTCTCTCTCTCTCTCTCTCACTCACTCTCTCTCTCTCTCTCTCTCTTTCTCTCTTTCTCTCTCTTTTGCTCTCCCTTTCTCTCTCTCTCTCTCTCTCTCTCTCTCTCTCTCTCTCTCTCTCTCTCTCTCTCTCTCTCTCTCTCTCTCTCTCTCTCTCTCTCTCTCTCTCTCTGTATAATGAATATTCCTCGCGTCGAATCTCACACAAATTTCAACCTGCCGTTTTCTTCATATCTAAAATCGTATGCTATACAAGGGGAGATACCACTAAGAAACTAGCAGTAGTATTTATCACTTTATTAGAACTGCAGTCTGATACGAATACATAATGGGGAAACATAAAAATAACGTAGAGAACAAAGAAAGAATGCTTTATGTTTTTTGTCATCGAAGAACTGTCAAAAAGGTTTTTGGATCTGCCGGTTCATGACAACGGATGCCTTCATATAGATGTAAAGGAACAGATTTGTGAACAGAATTTGGGAATCCATGTAATGCACTCGCTCTTCTGGAGTTAACCTTACGCTAAAATATTAACAACATACAAAATACGCAACATTTTCAAGACTGCCACAGTCAAGAATGAAATTAGAAAATCACCAACACGTCGAGATTGTACAAATAGAATAATGTTAGGAATACAAAAAAGGAATCATAAATAAGAGAAAATAAAACGTCTGCCTGTGACGTGAGCTTTGCAGCAGCCTTTCAACACCCACCTTTCTCACCCTCTCTTCCCAGCCTACCTCCCCCCCTCCTCCCTCCCTCCCTCCCCCCCACTTCCCGCTCTCCCCGCCCCCATTCGCCCCGCGCGCCCGGCCCCTACGAGTCGCAGGTGGCCGTGGCCGGGGCGTCGGGGGGGACGCAGCCGTTGTACGTGATGGACACCGTGGTGGCGTGGTCGGTGCTGGTCACGAGGACGTCGTGGGTGAGGACGGTCGTCGAGCGGATGGTGATGACCTGGTCCTGGAGCAGCCTGGCGGAGCGGAAGGAGGAGCCGGGGGCGTCGCCAAGCGCCGGGCAGTCGCAGGAGGGCATCACGACCTCGGCGACCTCGTACGTGGAGCTCTCCGAGCCGTCCTGCGCGGGGAGCGCCGTCACGCTGGAGGAGAAGGAAGGGAGCGCGTGAGGAAGCCGCTCTCGCTCGCCAGATGATTATGACTAGATAAGAATATCAGCAACAGTAATGATAATGATAATAACAATAACCATAGTATCAATTATAATGATAATGATGACAATGCTAATAATAATGAGGATGATGATGATAATAATAATAACAATAATAACACTACTACTAATAGTAATAATAATGATAATCATAACAATGATAATAACACTAATAATAATTATAATAACAATGATAATAACACTAATAATAATTATAATAACAATGATAATAACACTAATAATAATAATAATAACAAAACACTAATAATCATAATAATAATAACAACGATAATAACACTAATAATAATAATAATAGTAATAATAACAATGATAATAACACCAATAATAACGATGGTGATGATAATAACTATTGTGATGATGGTAAAGATCGTAATAATAATATTCATTGTAATAATAATCATGAAAATGATGACAATAATAATAATAATAATGACAATGATAATAACAACGATAATAAGGATGATGATAGTTATTGTGAACATATCAATAACGACAGTAATAATGAAAATAATAATAATAGTAACAGTAATGGCAGTCATGAGTTCACTGATAAAACCAACACAGAAGCCATTCCTCGGCTCTAGCAGCCCTTCCGGAGCCCCAGAAAAGCTAGGGCCGCGCGGGGGGCGCCTGGACCGCCCGGCCCGCCCCTGAGCCTCACCTTCCCCTGAGCGGCGCCCGCGAGGCCTCCGGATGGATCATGTGACTTAGGTTCGGAACGTGGGCGTCGCGGCAGGCCGACACGCCCGCGACGGAGGTGGTGCAGGTCGGGTAAACCACCACCGTGTAGGTCGAGGTGGACACGGCCGTGTGCAGGACCTTCTCGAGGGTGAGCTCGCGCGTCTGCTGACTCTGCCGAAGGGCCTCCTGCTCCGCGCGGAGGCCGGGCGTCAGGAGGGCGAGCGTCAGCAGGAGCGCGGCGGCGAAGTGCGTGGAAGTCAGCATTTGGGCGGCTTTCTCGTCCGGATTTTCGTTCTCTCTGGAAGGAAGAGAAGCAACAGCCATGAGGAAAGTTGCGATGATTATGATCTTATCGCCGTCAGCGGCATCGTCGTTAGGTTCATCGTTTCCCGTTGCTAGTATTGCTATTACATCCAAATGTTTTTTATCACCATCATAGTAATCAGTCAATTACAATGTCTAAACTTCAATAACCTGATTTCATTATCGATGAAACAGTTGTGATCGTCAAAGTAGTAATTAGGAAGCATTAGTTGTAAAAAAGGTACTGGTGTGTTTCTTTGCTTTTGAAAGAAGGCATTTGCTTGTATTTTCAAAAAATGAAATTGATAATAGAAGATAGTTCTTGACGTGGGAAAATAATGAAAAGAAAAAGGAGAAAGCAAAACCGCCAAGGTACGAATGGTCAAGAAACTTGAAGCCCAAGCCCCCCCCCCCCCAGGCCTGCCGCAAAACCAAAATCGCCAGCAGATCACGGGCGCCCTCATTCCGGCGCGCTGCGACGCCCATCGCAGCGCAGGAGGAGGCTGTCGTGTACCGCACGGCGCCGCCGGCAGCGTCAGCGTGAATTTTTGTTGTGTCACTTGCGCGCTCTTTTCCTCCCTCCCGCCCCCTTTCTCCCGCAATTAACCCTCGCCCCTCCTCTCTCTCCCTTTTTCTCCCTCTTCTCCCTCCCGCAATTTCATCTTCCCTCGCCCCCTCTTTCCTCTCTCCCCCTTTTCCTTTTCTCATTTCCCTCTTCCTCTCCTTCCAACCCTTCTCCATTTCTGGCAAAGCCTCTTCTTCCGTACATCTTCCCCTCGCTCTCGCCTTCCCCTCCCTTCCCCTCCTTAGTGCCCGACTTCTTCCCCCTAACAGCCTACCTCTTCCCTCCCCACCCCCTCCCCCTGACTGCCTACCTCTTCCCTCCCCACCCCCTCCCCCTGACTGCCTACCTCTTCCCTCCCCACCCCCTCCCCCTAACAGCCTACCTCTTCCCTCCCCACCCCCTCCCCCTGACTGCCTACCTCTTCCCTCCCCACCCCCCTCCCCCTAACAGCCTACCTCTTCCCTCCCCACCCCCTCCCCCTGACTGCCTACCTCTTCCCTCCCCACTCCCTCCCCCTGACTGCCTACCTCTTCCCTCCCCACCCCCTCCCCCTAACAGCCTACCTCTTCCCTCCCCACCCCCTCCCCCTGACTGCCTACCTCTTCCCTCCCCACCCCCTCCCCCTAACAGCCTACCTCTTCCCTCCCCACCCCCTCCCCCTGACTGCCTACCTCTTCCCTCCCCACCCCCTCCCCCTGACTGCCTACCTCTTCCCTCCCCACCCCCTCCCCCTGACTGCCTACCTCTTCCCTCCCCACCCCCTCCCCCTGACTGCCTACCTCTTCCCTCCCCACCCCCTCCCCCTGACTGCCTACCTCTTCCCTCCCCACCCCCTCCCCCTGACTGCCTACCTCTTCCCTCCCCACCCCCTCCCCCTGACTGCCTACCTCTTCCCTCCCCACCCCCTCCCCCTGACTGCCTACCTCTTCCCTCCCCACCCCCTCCCCCTGACTGCCTACCTCTTCCCTCCCCACCCCCTCCCCCTGA
>NC_091564.1:588454-590954 GCF_042767895.1 Penaeus vannamei | reverse complement strand
AAACATGTTTATGCCTAAAGCAGTTTCTTTGGAAAGTTTGGATTACAGGAAATTGCCTCAGGCAAAGGGAAATAAACATTACATAAAAACAACTAACTTTAAGGAAAAATACATTAAATCATTTTTGTTAGTATCATTTTTCTTTATTATCATTATTATCATTATTATTACTGCTGTCATACCCATCATTATAATCACTATCATTACTGTTATTATTATTGTTGTTGTTATTTTTATTATTGTTGTTAATTTTATTATTATCATTATTATTAATAATATTGTTGTTATTTTTATTATTATTGTTGTTGCTATTACTTTTATTATTATCGTCATCATTATTTTACTTCATTATTTTTATTATCATTAATATTGCTGTTATTATTGTTGTTATTGTTGCTGTTTTTATCAGTGTGATTAACTTTGTTATCAATGTTGTTGTTGATGTTATTATCATCATTATTATTATTATCATCATTATTGCTGTTGCTGTTAATAATATTATCATCATAATCATTATTATTATCATTATCATTGTATTTTTATTATCATCATTACTATCACTATTATCATACTATTTTTTGCTGCTGTTATTATTTTTAATATTACCTTTGTTATATTATCATCCTTGTCACTATAATCATCATTATCGCAATCACTATGACCCTTATCATTATCATTATATTGTATTATCACCATAATCAATATCATGATGGTTATTATTATTACTTTTAACATCGTATTGGGATCAATATCAAATCTACTATTACTTTTATTATCATAATCCCATTATCATTAGTATCGTCATTATTGCCATCATTATCTTTACAATTATTATCATTATTACTCTTATTAGTAGTAGTATCATTATCATTATTGTCATTATTAGTGGTAATAGTAGTAGTAGTAGAAGTAATATTATTATTATCGTTATTTTTATTATGGAAATCATCACTATCATAATATTATGATCATTATGATCATTATCATTATCTTCACCTCCAATTCATCAACCCCAAAACGTAAATTACTTTCCCATAATCTCATCTCATGCAGAAGTCGCACTCTCCGGCAGCAGCGTCGGTGCATGACACAGGACAGGGGAAACTGCCAACGACTCTACCTGAGGAGAGCGGAGGGCGCAGCCATGGCCGTCGGACCTGCCTCCTTTGGGGAGCAGAGCCCAGGATAGAGCCCAGGATAGAGCCCAGGCGAGAGACATAGGGCAGGCGAGGAGCGAAGGCAGACAGGAAAGTGATATTTAAAAAAGTCCAGTCACGTTCTCTGGGGATCTAAATGCGCCATTAGGAAGTTATCTTTTCCTCACTCACAAACTCTTTCAGTTAATCAGTCACTCCCTTCCTTCCTCCCTTTCTTCCATTCCCTCCTTCCCGCGCCCCCTCTCTCCCTCTCCCTCCACCCTTTCCCGCGCCGCCGCCACCACCTCGGCCGCAAAACCGCGCAGATCGAGCCAGGTGGCGCCGTAACCCGTCGGGAGGAAATCAGGGCGACCACGGGCGGGAGAAGAGATGTTGGTGCTTTTTGTGCTCTGCTTTCGCCGCACTTGCTTTTTCTTTCTGTTCTGTCTTTGGCTTTTCTTTGGTCTCTCTCGCTTTCGCTCTCGGCTTGTCATTGTTGTTATAGCTATTATCATACTCATTATAATATTTGATATTATCAACATCATTACTATTATAATGGTTATCAATGCAATCATCACTGCTATTATCACTATCATTATTAACAACATTACTGATTCCTGGCATTGTAAATTTCATTATTATAGTTTCTAGTATTTGAACTACTTCCAATCGCTTTTTTTTTCATTTTTATCGTCAAAAGTACCTTCCTTCTCGTTTTCATTATTCTTATAAGAATGACAGAGACAACCAAGATCATATTTGTTTCTACTTCACAGTCACTGCCACCGTTCCCTTCAGACCTTTGCTTATCTGCTTTTGGCGTCGCAGTCATCGGCGCCGAACAGGGCCCGCAGCCCCGGCGGCGGAACGAGCGAAGTGCGGGAGCTTTGAATCGCATTTCGTCCCTGAACAGTGATATTGTTCCAGGCCCGCTCGCTCAGGTCTGCTGTCGCTGCTGCCGCTATTTTGTGTTAAGAATGCTTATCATGGCTATTGCTATCCCATTCCTGTGATCGTAATCATCATTACTTTCCTTATTTTTAACAATATCAATAGCTCTATCTCTATCATGGACCTTTATGTATCAACCCTACTAATATGTCCATTTTTTAATGAAAAGTAAGTTTTCTTTATGACAAATAAGATCCTTTTACCGACAACCTCGTGTCGACTAACACTGCCATTATGCTTCCCTTTTTACAATGGCCGCCAGCAACACGCAATCCTAATTTATTGTCACCTCTTCGAACAAGTATTTCATTCTTTGGTTTTAAAATATATTTATCTTACTTATCTACGCAATATTTCTTTCAGCAATGAATGTCACATCAGTCACATCATTATCAAAATGGTATTGGAAA
>NC_091564.1:567467-575454 GCF_042767895.1 Penaeus vannamei | reverse complement strand
TATATATATATATATATATATATATATATTATATATAATATTATATATATATAATATTATATATATATATAATATTATATATATATAATATTATATATATATATATACATACATATATACATATATATATAAAACAAAATATAATGCACACATAATATATAATATATGTGTGTGTGTGTGTGTGTGTGCACTCACACAAAACGCACGCACATAAAAGCACACAAAGCGCACGCACACACAAACTGTAATGAGTGGGGGGCATGTGGGTGGTGGAGAAAGGGGGTCTTTCTTGCTGGTTTACAGAGAGAGGTAAAGGTGTGACCCCAACAAGTGCCGAGGGCGAGGAGGGTGACCTCCTGTCCTGTGACTGCTCTTATTCTCCTGTCTGCTGGGTCTGGTCTGCCTCTTCTGCTCTGACGAGACGTCCTTATAATCTGCGACTGCTGTCCTGCTGGCAGGTGCCTGTTCTGATTTGTGGGGTGCCGGACTTCCAGCCATGACAAGGGGTGAGTTCGCTGGACTTGTTCGAAGTGCAGAAAGTGTTTGGGCAAAGGAAGCCAGGAAGGAAGGCAGCTGCAAGGCCTAGGAGCGAAGCCCAACCCATCCGGTTTGAGCATATTGTCGACACAAACACACACACACACACACACACACACACACACACACACACACACACACACACACACACACACACACACACACACACACACACACATATATATATATATATGAGTCCTGTAAAATTATATATCTGCTCTCCATTCAGCATGTGGAAAAGTAAAGGCTGAAAGTTGAAAACGTTCAGGCAGGAACTAAAATAAGAAACAGCACTGAAGATTGCACCTGACCTACGTTCTTTTCCCCAATTATTATGTTTGAATAACAAAGAGAAAACAAACTGCAGTGCTAGCAGCTTGTAGGTCTGCTGTCCAGTTAAATCAATACTGTGATGGGAAAAGAAATTTAACCACTGCACTTCTGTATTATATCTTCAAAAAATCAATGATCTCTTTCCTTCCTAACCAGACAACTAATACTCATAATTCCTAAAAAAAAAAGGATTTGTCAAGGATGTACCAATAAGGCAATTTAGATAGTTTGGAAACATATAAGCCCCAGGGTACAATGTCTTATGAATAATATCTGACTAGTTCTAAATACATTAGAAATTGGGAGAAACCAAAATTCCAACTCACTCAAAAGTGACGACCACCTCTGGTTCATCTCCATCATTCAGAATTTGAATTCCACCAGTCTGTGACTCAAAGAAAGCATTCACTGACCTCTGAAACAGAAGGTTCATTATTCATAATCTCAGTGATTTTACTCTTGCTTCTTTTTATTTCCATCAAATGCAACTGTCATGATACTGTTCACTTCAGTTTTTTGTGAATTTTGTCACACACAGATGGCAACACAAGTGCTCAGCCACTAAGAACCTAGTAGGCCCTAGGGACCATGCCTGATTTCCATTCCTTAAATTTCCTTTCTTTTTATAATCCTTTTCATATCCATACTACTATTATCACTATTACTATCATGATTACTATAAATCATTTTTAAAATTCGAAAAATGAAGGAATCAGGTAAACATGTGAGCTAGGGAGGGCTAATAATTGACTCCCTGGAGACATGGCATTTGTGGAGCCATCTCTGTGTCAACACAATTAATAAGAGAAGATTACAGTGGGTTTTGTAATTATCTTTATTATCATATTTCTTTTAACTCTGATTATCTTTCCAACTAACAATTCTATAATGGGTAAAATGTACTATATTATAATATCAACAATGACTATATAAGCAAATTTCAAATTTACCTCTAAGTCCCACTTTCGATCTTGGAGATAAAACTGTGCACAAGCTTCATCTGTTCCTGTTATTTCGGCAAATTGTTCAACCAAACTCTGCAAGGTAAAGGAAAAATAGATACTGAGATTTGGTCAGTCAGTAAAATATGCACCTCAAGAAAAGTCTGATCTTATATCATTATTCTTAGATAAAATTCAATAATATTGCAGATAAGTCTCCACACATGGATAACTTTTTCCACAGAACTTTAACATTATAAAAATAAATAAGCATACAGAAATACCCTAATACAAAGACAATGCACATCAATTAGCATATGATAAAGTCAGAGTTTTGGAGTAATTTGAAATACATAAACCATACATAAACACATAATAATATCTAAGATAGAATGTCTTTCAATTCACAAGAAATTTCTGTAAATTTTAACAAATCATTAATCATTAAAACACTGGGTGCATGGGAATCAACCTGATCTTCAGTCCGAGCTGGTAACTTCCAGAACCAAGAAACTGCTTCACTCTCTCTTGTTCTCATCCGTTTAAGATTACAAAATACCTGTCCTATTACAGGAAAAAAGTATGCAAGACAGTAAATGCACAATTCAAACAAATATATTTTTATCTGTGAGTAATCAGCAACTTTGCCAAAATCAGCTTATTCTCTATATTGTATCTTTTGTACAGTTTTACTAATGAATGTTCTCTTAATATGCAATCCATGTATTAACATGAACCATGAATTAGATAAATTACTAAAACTAATAATAATGTGAGATTTAAATGCTCACCATGGAAGCTGGAATCAAAAATTAAACCTAAAATACACAAACAAACTAGGAACTTCATGAGCAAAAATAATACCATACTATTAACCCCTTACATCCTGTTGCCTCACAGCAATCACATGGCCCAAAATATGAGCATTAGGCTAATGTGAGCAGCCACTCTGATGGGTGCATGGTTTGTAGGACAGGCACACGCAAACATTCAAGGGCAGTGACAGGAGACTATGCCTCCCCTTTGCAATGTTATTTTCTCTTTTTATGCATAAGCATTTTTAGCTTTTTTGTCATTTTCCAATGTCCATAATGGTCATTTGATTTGCTTTATCCAAATGGTAATAGACTGCACAAGACTCCATATAGTAGTAAATAGCTGGGTGCAAAAAAATAAATATACATAACATTTTGTCATGGGGGCCAGGAATAGGAGGCAAAGCATGGAAATGGCCTCCTTCTTGAAGCTGGCACTCTTCCAGTTATGGTTCACAGACATGACATTTTACACTCGTTTATAAATGGGAATAATGCAAAAGCCTCTTCCTAGATGTCAAATGAGTCTAATCACCCTCCATGAGGTTTGTGCACTCATGGCAAGTCTTTTCCATCACCCAACCTTTACTCATGACAAGAAGTTTGCGTCACCCAACCCTCAAGCCAATTTTTTCATGTCAAGATGTCACGTCATCTCGACTGAAGGAGTCAACATCTGGTTAGACAATAAGAGCAGACCCCAGGAATGCAAAGATGACCTTGGCATCATAGAACATAACATTCAAAGACACTTCTCTTATATAGCATTTCCTTAAGTCTATCATAATAGTAGTAGAGAGGACGTCAAATCAAAATTTTCACGTTATTTTCGCAGATACATCACAGCAAGCAATGACATTGTATGGGCTGCAATCTATGAGCAAAGGAAATTTATGGTGCAAGCAATAGGGATAATTTCTCACTCTTAATAATGATCTTTTGATGTGACTTAATAATCAAGTGATTGTTATTCATGTTTGCTCTTAAATATGGATAAACCTTGTTTTGTTAGTTATGTTGGGATTCAAATATCTGCAAGAAAGAAAACAGGGTGCAACCAAGAACGATCATAGCTGCGACTCAGGATCGGCTTCACTGCATCCATTTGCAAGTTTTCCAACCTGGCAAGATGAACATTTTGCGGACCAGGTGGAGGTATGGGATAAAGCAATCCCTCTTGAGAAGGGGTTTTGAGGGCAAAGCCTAATTACACTTTTACTTTATATGTGATGTTACCTTTTCAATGATAATAAGAGGTATCCATTTTTCCCAATTTACATTGTTTATAAGGTCTGTTAATTGTTGAGAATCATTTCATCATAATTCTAAATTTTTCTGTTACAAAATCTCCTCTCATTAAGAAATTACAGAAATTTTTTCTAATACATCCACAAAACAGATTGCGACAATTCCAGTATCATTGGATTCCTTTCACCATCTACAATGCAAATGTGTAGGTTTTATTGTATGGAAGCCCCCTAACCCCCATATTCTTGGCCCTGATAGCAGAGGAGGGCATGAAAGGTACTAGGGAAAATCTGGGTAAAATGTCAATAATATACATAGAATCATGTCACTATATTGTTTAATGCTGGATGCTGTGCCCCCTGCGACCAACCCATGGGGGGGTGCCACCTCCCAACTCCACTCAGGAAAACAAAAAATTCTCCACATCCACAGCAGGAGAGAGCTTCAGACTCACTTGGTAACAAAGCTCCCGCATGACTGTCATACGCTCTCTCCTGCCATGAATATATGGAGGATTCTTTGTTATCCTGGGTGGGGGTTGGGGGTCAGCAGCCGCCCCATGGGGCACAGCATACTGCATTAGACAATATGGTGACTGATTTTAGGTATTACTGGAAAAAGGCGTCACCAAAGAATCAATGAAAACTGACCTTACACCCTTGAAGATATTTAATTAATGATAATTTTTCATTAAATAAACGCCTTGCAAATGACTAAAAACGTTATTCAAATATCAAAATAGATAAAAATAATATTAAAAACTATTAGAAGCTATGAATTCCAATTTTCAAATTAGTATCGCCATGACTTCTGTGTGTGTAGGGTGTCGTATGAAACCATGCCAAGTTATAAAAATTATTTTGAAGACGATGAGGGTAACTATTACATGAACATGGAGTTTAACCTGAAGTGCCATGCGACTGGCCATCGCGGCACCGCTCGATGCCGAGTCTGTCCGACACTCTCTCCTGCCGTGAATATGTGGAGGATTCTTTGTTTTCCTGGGTAGGGGCTGGGGGGGTGGCAACCCCCATTATGGGGTTAAAGGGGGCGCAGCCCCTTGCTTTGGACAAAACAGTGACTTCATCAGTACTGTGATTACAGCAGTGGAAAATTTGGTTGGTATTTCCTTTCAATTGTGTGAATCTCACCTCCTTCTAATATTATTTGATCATTTAATTACTACGTTATTTTTCATTTGCATGACAAGCTTATTCAATAAAAAGTGATAATTAATTATATATCTTCAGGGCTGTATGGTTAGTTTTTATCGATTCTTTGGTGAAGCCTTTTCCCAAATTTACCTGATTTTATGTATATTATTGACATTTTACCCAGATTTTCCCCGGCACCTATCATGCCTCCCTGCCGTCGGGGCCGAGAATGTGGGGGTTGGGGATTTCCGCGCATTTAGTGTATTTGGAAACTAGAAACTGAGAGGAATCCAACGACACCAAAATCATCACGATCCGTTATGCAAACGTAACAGAAAAAATACCGAAATTACATACCAGGTCAAAATACGAATAAACGAAAAATACCGCACAACCACTCGACCAGAATCTTCCGGGTAGCCATTTTTTAAATCTTAAAATGTCTCTCACACAGCAAAAACATACATTCTGCCCTTACAACTGTTATGAAACTACCTCAAGGTCCCAGCACTACCTGACAAGTTGCTACATCCGGAATGTCCTCATCTTCATCCTCTTCGTCGAGAGAAATAACATCTTGCTCCTGAGCGGTCATGTTCGGTTCTTCCCTTTGTTGACATGGATTACGAACGCAAAGCGTTTTAGGTTTGAGGGTTATTTTGCTTTTGTCATATTGTATGTACTGTTATTTTCTGCATGTAAAGGTTTTTTAAAAATTATAATTCATAAAAGTGTGCATTCCCATGTTCCAGTTTGAAATTAAGGCGCCCACTTTTAAACCGTCGTAAAACCTCAGGCGGAGAACCGCCACCCTCTCCTCCCAAACCAGTGATCTATTCTACATATCCCTAAGAGGTCATTTGAATGAAAGAAAAAAAAATAAACGCTAATCATGTCATGACACCTGCTGAAAGGTATTAATGATATGTGCCTTTTCATGATATTCCACAGTAGTCAAATAACTGATACTTCCCAAGCGGTTCTCTTTGGAAGGTCCAGAAAATAATATAAATATGTTTTGGGTTCCACTTGCCCTAGGTCGCCATAAACCATCTCTTTATCGCACTGCAATTATCAAAAGGGACTAATAAAAGTCAGTTCCCTGAACCTTTTGGTTTGCTGAAAATTTGTGGGATATGTTGAAAAGTGAGTTGAACGTCTAGGGTAAATTTTATTGCTAAGTGATTATTATATACGAAAAATATTTTTGTGTTATGTGTATCTTTAACGCTGTGTTCTCTTTAGGACCACAAACACCCCAACCAACGTAACCGTGCAAACCGCCAATTCTAACCGGTTTGCGCAATCCCAGAGTTGCCAAGCACTGCTCGCCGTCGTCTGCCTGCGAGGGGAGGCGACGGCAGTGGGCGAGAAGGTCGTGTACCTACTTGCCCTCAAGGTCTATATAAGTACTTATATAGACCTTGCTTGCCCTACCCTTTGCAGCGGCTTGCATGCATCAAAAGAAGGATATAGATGTGCGTGTATATATATATATATATATATATATATATATATATATATATATATATATATATATATATAGATAGATAGATAGATAGATAGATAGATAGATAGATAGATAGATAGATGAAAATATATATATATATATATATATATATATATATATGCAAATATATGAAACTACATATATACGTATATATGTGAATTTAATATATACACATATACCAACAACTTCATAGCTTGTCAGAATCGTGTTTTAACTTTCCCTTCGGAATTAATCGGAATCAACAGAATATTTCTCACTCTCTCTCTGTTTCTCTCTTTCTCTCTCTTTATCTATCTATCTATTTCTATCTGTCTATCTCTCTACTTCCTGCTGTATATCAAATCCTCTAAGCACTCTTTGCTTTTAACTTTCAACAAACAAGGTTATGTGCGATCCAGTTCTATAAACTCGCTTTCTGTGATGCCTGTCATATCACGGGAGACGTTGCTCGGCGATGGCAGCGTCAAGGTCCATATAATTACCTTGGGCAGCGTCTGCACCGAGTCGACGCACACGCCCCCCCCCCTCGCCCCCTCGCCCCTCGAGACCTGCAAGGCCTGGGTTAAGGCAAACATTTGTGGGAACTGACAGCACAGATGCAGGTCTCGGCTCACAGTTGTCAGGAAAAAGAAATGGTGAATAGGTACCATTAAAATGTGGTAAACGCACTATTTAATGAGTTATTTAAAAATAGATTATCCTATAATGGCTCTGAATACATATATTGAATTACATATTGTATTTTGGCTTATATGTGCCAGTGGATGCCTTTCTGTAAGTAGAAATGTATACAATTGTTGTTTCAGTGCGTGCAGTAAGAACATATAAAACTAAAGAGTAGAGACTATTGTTGTATGTGTTGGCCTATAATTGGTTTCGTCTCGTATGTGGTCCTGAGGGATTCATTCTCCAACTTTAGTTTAGTTTAGAAAATAATATATATATACGAATTATCAAGTTATCATTCTCTAACATGTTTCCAAATTATACCAACTTTGGCACCGTACCCAAAATCCCCAAATCAAAAAATAGCAGGTTTGACTTCCATGCGATGTATCAACCCAGTTGATCTGACAGTAAATATTAATAAATTTCGTAAAAATGTATAATGTCGCAAAACATTTCGACAGCAGACAACCAGGGATGCAGAAACAGAAAACGCGGCGAGGCAGCTGGTCGAGAATTTGACATGAAGGGACAAACGCAAAATAAAAGAAAGGAATAATGTGAAGTAGTCTTCAGGAAACCCTTAAGAGCCGTCGAGATGTGAGACTGCTAAGGATGTAAGACGAGAGATGACTCATCTCCTGTGTAATTCACACTGAGGACACCTCAATAGCATCTCGAGCACCTAACCTCCGAAGGTCGTCCCAGAACTCTTCTGCCAAAGAAACTGTGACCGTGCAGCCAAGGCTGACCCAGAGCGGTTGACCAAGATCCAGTCGAGTG
>NC_091564.1:559967-562467 GCF_042767895.1 Penaeus vannamei | reverse complement strand
TGCCAGTCAGTGTATCACAGATTGCGTCACTGGCAAACCGCCAATGTAAGACCAACAGCGAAAGACTCCCGAGCTTCTGCCATATAAAAGTCTTCACCTGAAAAGTTTGCTTCAACATAAGCATGGGTATAAACTCTTACATAATGGAAGTCTGTTAACAATTAGCACCAGTTATAGCGAAAGATGTGAGCAAATTATCACAAATCATCAGTTGCCGTTGCTATCTCCATACCATATCCCATGTGTTATCAATCACACCTACGTGCTATCGTCTATTGTTATCACAAAGAATGGAGTCTCACAACAATATTTGGATGACAAGCTACACATTCAAATTCCGTTGAAAGAACTATAAATGTAGTTCATTCTGCTGGATTTAATATTAAAAATAGGTAATTATCTTTTTCAACTAATCTATTACAATATTATGATTATACTGTACACCTTTATAATGGTTTATAGTATAATATACATCAAAACGTCATCTGAAAATAAATCGTAGTCACACTGAAATAAACCAAACAGAAAATTTGGAACAGCTTTAAGTTTGGCATAGTGGTACTGCATGTAGCAATTCTTTCGGCATCTGCATTTACACATTACAGTTGAACTACAACGAACCTGTAGAATACGCATGCTGCTGCAAATTCGATAAGCAATTGCCAACATTGGAAGGCGTGGCACCTCTACATGGTTCAGTTACCAACAAGGCGATTTCTGCCACTCCTCCAATGCTCCAAGTAGTTCTCAGGCACGCGTCGCACTGCATGACCCGAGGCGAGAGAGCTCCGTCCAGAGAATATCTCCGAATGTATTCTTCGGCAGGGAGTGTCACCTCCCCACCAAACAAACCACCTCCATGGCTTTGCCAAACGTCCCTTTTTTCTTTTCTCACTGAAACACTGGCAGCGACCACGACGACCAGTGCTGCGCGGGCTCACCGTTCACGGCAGGCAGCAGCGCTCCATCGTGTAGCCCGAGCGCAGGTGCAGCGTGGCGGGGTCCGAGGTCTCGTCCTGGTGGAGGGTCAGCTTGATCACGGTCTTCACTTCCTGGCGCGGGTCTGCTACCACTTGTGCCAGTCTGTGTAACAGATAGTGAATGCTGTATTAGTACCTAGCATAACTTTTACGTATAAAAATACAGAAAAAGAGCTCCTATGTCACATAACTTTTACGGATTAGAATATGGAAAAAGTTTCTATATCATATAACTTTTACGGATAAAAATATAGAAAAAAGAGCTCCCACGTCACAAAAATGAAACAACAGTTCAGCGACTTCTCATGGTAGCCATCCAACCACTCGCAATGTAATGTAACTCACCTCTTACAAGAACCGTCGTAGCAGAGATAGAGTTCCACGAGGGCGCCGCGGAGGCCAAGCGGCCGCTCGGACGACAGCCTCAAGATGTCATGCGCAGCCCTGGAGGAGAGGAAAAGATTGTTACTTGCGTTCTTTCACGTGTCACTCAGTGATCATATACATACAACTGCATCATCACCTTTCTTTTTCAAAATTCTAGCAAATACGTGAATTCCATCCGGGTATTGCAATATGTAGAGCGAATAAAGTACTTACTTCAGCAGTGTATTCCGGGGCACGATGAAGGCGTCGACGTTGAAGTAGCGTTCGACGCCCCGGTACAAGACGCTCTCCAGCTTCTTGGTGACGAGTCGAGCCTCCATGCTCTCCACCTCTTCTGCAAAGGAGATCGCAAACCGTTAGTCGCTAATTTAGGAATTGCTATGCGGAAACAGACATGCCATTACTTCCATGGCGCTACCCTGTCGGAAATAAGCATTGAATGTACAAGTAAAAGCAGACAAACATTTACCAGCGATGTTATTAAATACATCGTAAACAGCAACATCATGACTTATCTCCTTATCAATAACATTTTGCTTTGATTACTTCTGTCATCGCTATTTACATTTCTGATAAACATTTTTTATATGTCAGTGGACAAATAAGCTACCCACAGCATGTCAAATGATAAAGGACCCAATTAAATCGAACCTCCTATCTGGCTGATAACGCTTAACAAGGCACGATTGCTTATCAAGACAGCTCCTTATGGCCACGTGACCTCAAATTTCTCGATAGTAACTAGAGCCTATTTCAGCAAAATAAGGTGGACTACTAAATAACCAGGCCCATTATGTTCGGGAGACCAAGGCATCGATTCCAGGCCTACGATGGATCCAAAGCCTTTCATTTCAGTTCCCAAAGGAAAATTCTGACAGGCTACGGCCTCAGATGCCTTTATTCTGTCGCTCTCTGCATGCCCCTTGCGAGGTGCAAATACCTGGGGAATTTGTGCCCAGGCTCGGGCACCCGTGGGGAAGACTATGAGCCTCCTGCAGCTAATATGATTCAGTTCCTAAAGGCTTAGCAGTGTCACATAACCCTGAAGCATAATAATGGCGGGGCAAGCACGCACGTCATTTTAAGTGAGTTTCTCCTCGAGCTTTTGCCTGCCTCAAAGGTCACATTTTCTT
>NC_091564.1:544967-552467 GCF_042767895.1 Penaeus vannamei | reverse complement strand
AGGAAGCGTCCCTGTGGCTGCTCATGAGATGTTTATTCCTTCTCTTCGCTCAAGGCGGAGCTCTCCCTCGTCTTCCCCTTTCAGTCCCTGAGCAGGTCCTGGGTCAACATGGGTACATGTGTGCTGAAGCCCCGCCCCGATGCCTCCCCGAACAGCTTCTTCAGAAAGTGTAACGCTTACTGGTCTCCCAAGGTACTTTTCTTCATCAGGCATATGACCTGCATAGACACATGCACACACACACGCACACACACGATGTACAATGTGCGTACAGCATAAATTATATTTTTCTTGGTGTGTGTGTGTGTGTGTGTGTGTGTGTGTGTGTGTGTGTGTGTGTGTGTGTGTGTGTGTGTGTGTGCGCGCGCGCGCGCGCGTGTGTGTGTGGATGAAACTTTTTTTTATCTTATTGTGAAAGAAAAACAGGGAAAATTTAATCCAAGCATGTGTACATGTCTTCAAGCGCTGTTGAAATTCATGACCAAATATTGACGGCTGTTTTGAATAAGAATCTAAATAGCTTCTTCAAACTCAGCGGCTGCGAAATACACCCAGCGCCCAAACATTCGCACTGTCACACCGTACCCTGCCATACATATTTTAAACAAAGTGAAAATCTGCCTCGAACCAGACCCATCCAGTGCCCAGCGCTTCCAGGCCCCCCACGTCCCCACCCCTGGACGTCCCTGCCCCCTGCGCCCCCTACCCCATTCCTCCGAATCTCCTCTCTGCCACCCTTTGCTACTTCGCTATCGAATATAACATCACCTAAATTAATGAACAACAACAATAATAATAAAATAATCCCTCAAGCAATCCATCCATCGAGCGAATACCAAACGACCTTTGGCCGCGGGCGCCCACGAGACGCACGACGCGCTGCCTCGCCAATGAGTGCTCTTCGCAGGCGGAGGAAGAGGGACGTGGAACCGGTTCTGAGCGTGGCGTCAGGGAGGGGGGGGGGGGAGGGAGGGCGAAAGGGGAGGGGGAGAGGAGGGGGTGGGGGGGAGAGGGAGGGCGAAAAGAGAGAGGGATAGGAGAGGTTTGGGGGGAGAGGGAAGGTGAAGCGGAAAACAGGAGAGGGGGAGAGGGAGGGGGAGCCAAAAAACAAGATAGTGAGGGACAGGGGGACAGGAGGAGAGAAGTAAGGATAGGATGAAGAGAGAGGGCCAAGGAGAGGAGGAAGGGGGTGGGGAGTAAAGGAGAAAGGGATGAAGAGCGGAAGTATGTAGAAAGAGGGTAGAAAGGCTGGAATATGAGGAGACAAGGCTGGGGAGGAGGAGGAGCAAAAGGAGGAGGTAATAAAAGAGGAAAAGGAGGAGAAAATAAAGGAAAAGAAAAATGAGGAGGAAGAGGAGGAGGAAGACAGGAGAGAAGGGTAAAACGAAATGGGAGAGAGCATGGACGAAGAAGAGACGATGAAGATACCGTGAGACGAAGAAAGAGATGGAGGGACAGAAGAAAGAACAGCAAGAGGTAAGAAGGAAAAAAGGGAAAGAAAGTGCACACCGCCAATAACCTTACATTAACGTCAATCATCATTAATCTCTCTCTATCCATCCCCCTACTTTTACCCATTTACACGAATAAAGAGGGGAGGTAGGCAGAAAGAGGGTTGAAAGGTAGATAGGCTGGGATGTGGGGAGACAAGGATGAGGGAGGAGGAAGAGGAGAAAAAGGAAGAGGTAATAAAGGAGGAAAAAGGAAAGCAAATAAAGGTGGATAAATAGGAAGAGGAAATAAAGGAGGAGAAAAAGGAGGAAATAAAGGAGAAAAAGGAAGAGGAGGTGAAAAAGGAGGAAGACGAGGAAGAGGAGGAGGAGGAGGAGGTGGAGGAAGACAGGATAGACGGGTAAAGAGAAATAGCAGAGAGAAGAGAAAGAACAATAGGTAGAGAGAAGGAAAAAAAAAAGGATGAGAAGAGAGAAAAGGTACAACCACGCAAAAATTCCCCGTCCTGCGTCGCGAATCTTACATTATCGCCAATCATCGCTCTCTCCCTCCTTCCGCCCACCTCCCTTCGCCCCTTCGCACGCATAAGGCAAGCGCGGGCGGGGGACGCGGCACGCCTCACACACGGCGAGCCAAGGACACTCGGGTTCAAACGCACAAGGAAGAAATGTGTGTAATCTTGTTTTGGGCGCGCGGGGGGGGGGGGGCGGAGATAAGAGAAGTGAGAAAGGATAAGGGAAGAGGGAGAGGGAAGGGGACGGAAAAGGGAAGACGGGGGAGGGGAGGGGAAGCGAAACTAGGAGGTAGAGAGAGAAAATAAAGGAACAGAATATGGGTGGGTATGAGGGGGAGGAGGGGAGGAGGGGAGGAGGGAAAAGGGGAAGACAAGAATTGCGGAAATGTGAAGGAGAGTGAGGAGAAGGAGAGGAAAGGATTCACACAACGAAGAGAGAGACACGAGAACGGCGAGAGAAATTAGGAGAAGGGAAGGAAAGCAAGGAAAGCTGACTTAGAAATGAAAAGAGAGAAGTATAACATGAGCCCAAAGCCAATCGCTGGACGCAGGCAGGCCGTCAGAGTAAGAAGAACCGCAGTTATGGCTCCTAACCTTCGCTTCACCCTCTGCCGAGAGTAGATGGCCGATACCAATCCTTATTTCAAGAAGACGCGAACAAAAGCCCAACGACTATTAATGCCGTTTACGTCCTTTAAAATTCCAATTAGGCAAACCCTGCTGACTCCGCACCGTTAGCTGGGCTTAAGGCCTTGGCGCGGGCAAGCCTAGACTAACAACGTTTACCTGTTAACGCTGTGTCCTATTTCGACCTTGTTCCACATGGATATAGATTTACCAAACAGCTTCATACTCTAAGATAGCATCGATAAATAATAGGAAATATACTTTAAAACTATAGAGGAAAATGTTTGCTGCTTCAGCTCTACGATAAGAACTTCTATGGCATTGCAACCTTGCAAACTTTGACTTTTAGCGTCATACAAACAGAAGCTAAGCTTACCTTCTTCTGTGATTGGGGAAAGGGTGAACGCTGGGCTCTGGATGACAGGAGGCATTTCGGCGACGTGGGCTGGCGAGGTTCTCAGCTGCGACTGACGTTTACGGAACGGGCTTGCGACAGGAAAACGTCTGGGTTTACTCTTGGACTGTCGCGTCTTTCTTCAACGAGTCTGCTAGAGTTCCAGATATTCGTGGAAGAACTGTCAACACCGTAGATAAAAACCTTTGATATAGCAAATAACGTGGAACACAAGTTAAAACTTGGAAGAACGTTTATATAAAGAAGTCTAACGTTTCCTTGCAACTAACTTCGGCACGTACGCTAACCCCTATATATACCTGTGGTCGGCAACGTCCTCGGCGATTCTTGCTAGATACCTCCACAACGGCTATTCATATCCCAAGACGAATGTGGCAAGTTTGTAATAGAAACAGACCATCTATCTAATGAATATAACTAATAAATGAGTGGTAATTACCACTTACATATTCCGAGTAAAAATAAGTCACTGCCTTTTACAGGTTAGTCGTAGATGCAAAACATTCTGGCCTACGTGTGTCTTTCAGTTGCCATTGACTACTATTTGCGGCGTAAGGTCACCAATAATATATTTTTGGAGTGTTCAACCTCGTAAACCTATATAAGATCAATTGCTCTTTAATTGCCACTTATCACTTCACGTCCTTTATCATATGATAAAAATGAAGAGAACCAAAATTTTCCTATATCATAGGAGAATAAGAATTATTAAAAGATGACTTGTTATTGCTGCCACTACCATTGTTGTCAATATCATTGCTGTTCTTGCCATTACTGTTATTGTTAAGATAATAATAGTAATTGTTGTCATTATCATAATAATCATCTACAACATAATTATTATTATCATCATTATTATTGTTACAGTTTTTCATTAGCATTACTATTATTAGTATCATTATCATTATCAGCATCATAATTATTATCATCATTATCATTATTCTCAGTGTTATATAATTATCATTATTGTTATCGTAATAATGATAATAATAATAATAATAGCAATGATAATGATTATTATTATCATTATGATAATAATAATAATAACTATTATTACTATCATTACTATTTTTTATTATCATTATCATTAGCACTGTTATCATTAATATCATTATCATCCTTTTAGTTCTCATAGTTCTCATTATGCCCATTGTTATTCATATACTTATTCTAATTCTTCTTCTTCCTATTACTATCACCATCACCATCATCATCATCATTGTTATTGTTATTATTACAATTATTGTCATCATCGTTATCATCACCATCGTCATTGTCTTATATTATCTTAGTCAATATCACTATTATTATCATTATCGTTATCATCATAAGATTATCATTATTATCAGTATTACTGTTATTGCTATTAGTATTGTTATTCATTATCCTTATCATTATTATTGTCATTATTATCATCATTGTTATCGTTATTATTATCATTATCATTATTGTTATCATTATAATTATCAGCATCATTGATACTATTATTGTTATCTTTACCATTATCATTATCATGATCATAGTTATCATTTTGACATTATTATCAACAATTACTACTATCGTTATCATCACCAATTTCAACAACAACATTATTAATATCATTTTTGATATTGTGATTAGTATTATCATTATTGTTATTTGTATTATTATTACAATTATCATTACTATCATTATCATTATCATCGTTATCATTATCATCATTATTTTCATCATACTTATTAATATGACTACTATCATCATCATCATCATTATTGTTATTATCATTATTATTATTTCTAATATCATTATCATTATCATTATTATTACTATTATTATTATCAACATTATCATTACTATTAT
The DNA here is from genome assembly GCF_042767895.1 of Penaeus vannamei. Lineage (NCBI taxonomy): Eukaryota > Metazoa > Arthropoda > Malacostraca > Decapoda > Penaeidae > Penaeus > Penaeus vannamei. Next base: position 547,620 of record NC_091564.1, on the reverse strand, counting down.
CATTATCATTCTTATTGATATCATGATTATTGCCCTTATCATTATCATTATTATTATTATTGATATCATCATCATCATCATTATTATTATTATTATTATTATTATTATTATTATTATTATTATTATTATTATTATTATTATTATTATTATCATTATTATTATTGTTGTTGTTGTTGTTGTAATTATTACTATTATTATTGTCATTATTATTATTGTCATTACTATGATTATCATTATCGTTGTTATTATTATTATTATATTGTTTTCATTATCATCACTCTTTTCATTGGAACTATTGTTATTAATATCACTGTCATTATCATTATCATTATCAATATTGTTATGATTGGTATAATGAATTTCCTGATTGTTATTATTATCATCGTCATCATGATTACTATCATTGTTATCATTATCATTATTATTATTCCTATCATCATAATTGTCATTACCATTAATACTATTAGTATAATTATCATTATTATCATCATCATCATTATTGTTATTATTATCATTATTATTATTATCATTATTTTCATTCCTTTTATCATTACCCCTGTTATTATTGTCATTATCATCATATTTTTCATTATTTATCGTTACATCATATTGCTATTGTTGCTGTTGCTATTTTTGCGATTAATGTAATTACTATCATCATTCTTTTATTTTTATTCTTTTTATTATTGTTATTATCACTATTATTATTATCATTATGATAATGGTAATAAGCATTATTATTGGTGCTTTATTAACATTGTCCTTTTTGTCATCTTTGCTGTTATCATTATTATCATTGTTATTATCATTATTATTATAAATCATTATCATTATCATTATTATTATAGATCATTATCATTATCGCCATTGTCATTCTCTTATTGTTATTACCATTGCTGTTAATTTGATCGTTTCATCACTATCATCATCATTGTTTTTGATATTATTATCATTATCATTATCTTTACCATTGTAGTTATTATAATTGATATTCTTATCATTATCATCATTGTCTCTGTTATTATTATTATTGTTATAATTATTTCCTTATCATTATTATAATTAGTATCATTATCACTATTACTAATATCATTATAATCATAATCATTATCCTCATCCTCATTGCTATTAATATCATCGTTATCATTACTATTGTTATCATTACCATTACTGCCATGATTATCATTATAATTACTATTATTATCATTATCATCGTTTTAATACTATTATCATTATTATCATCATTATCATTATTATCATCATTCCTTTTCTTCTTTTTTAACTTTTCCTTAATAACCATTGTTATCATCATCATTATTTTGGCCCATCATTATCTCTGGTATTATTATTCAATTTCTTTCTGTATGTGGTAATGATGTACACGGTATTCTACACGAGTCTTATATCAGTATTATGTACTGGTGTGGAAAATTTGATAAGATGTATGTATTATCACGATTTGCACTTTTCACACACACGCATACACACACACACGCACACACACACACATCCTTACGTACATACAAATGTTGTCCGGTAAATTCCCTAACCAAATGAGCTTGTGTCTGTAGGATAGTAAATGAGTCACTAAATATAATTATAAGGCACGCAACCACATGCATGTAAAATACACATATATAAAGCACGCATATCCACAATCAAGCACATGTTGCACATAAAGAAGATAGGTAAACACATACACATTTTATATAAAAACAAATGCACACACCTACGTACACGTGAGAACTTACATATAACACAGAAAACCCTCACACAAACACACAGACTCACATACACAGAAGTAAGCGTACAGAAACATACAAAGACATACATGAAAAAACATGTAAGGAAGTTGGTCAGTATCAGGTACTATTATAAATATATTTTTGGTCTCGGGAGTTCCCCTTTCCGAAAGAATACATCCTGTTCTGTAAGTTTCCTGAAATCGAAGAAAATGGACAAACCACAAGTATTGCTTTGTCCAATGACGCTGTATTTTCACTTGTCTATGACGCTGTATTTTCACGTTGTCTGCTTTGTTCATTTTGGGAAAAACGTAACGGAACTGAATTGACGCCAGGTATCTGTAACGATCTTGGGACGAGATCAACTACCTTATATGGTTGTTATGAGGAGTGAGCCTTGCTCATATAGAACAACTTGTTATAGTTATGCATAGATGGATGATTATTTGATTCATTTGAACATTCTCCTTTTTGAATATCAACGTGTTAGAGATCTTGCAACTAATCAGTCCGTAGAGAGCGACAAGGTTGGTGCTGTGTGTACTGGCTGCTTTGCGTGCCTCTCTGACGTAAATATTGCAACACTTAGATTAGTAGTATCTTACACACACATGTATATATATATATATATATATACACACACATATATATACTGTATACATATATACATACATACATACATATATATATATGAATATATATACTATATACATATATACATACATACATACATACACACACACACACACACACACACACACACACACGCACACACACACACACACACACACACACACACACACACATATATATATATATATATATATATGTATGTGTGTGTGTGTGTGTGTATGTGTGTGTGTGTGTGTGTGTGTGTATGTGTGTGTGTGTGTGTGTGTGTGTGTGTG
>NC_091564.1:532467-537467 GCF_042767895.1 Penaeus vannamei | reverse complement strand
GAATGGAACGGAAAAGGTATCAAAATGGGGGAAGAACACGTAAACAATCTAAGATTTGCAGACGATATTGTTCTCTATAGCGAGTCAGCCAATGGACTGCAGCAATTGGTAAACAATCTGAATTGAGAAAGTCTGAAAGTCGGACTCAAGACGAGCAGGAAAAACATTTAGGTCATGTTCAATGGTTGAGTTGATTTCAAACAGAAACATGTGAAGCCGAAGAGCTAGAGGTGGTGGACGAATGTATGTATCTAGGCACACTCATACAGACAAAAACATCCGGTGGAGGGGAAGCAAAGCAACGCATGTCTAGGCTGGAGCAGCTTCGGCAGAAACCGTAGCACACTGTCATTAGGTTTAAAAAGAAAAATCTCCAACCAGTGCGTCCTCTCAGTCATGGCACTTGGATCAGAAACGGGCGCGATCAAATTACCGGAGAGGAAACTAGTAGGTGCCAAGAGAGGGAAAGGTTGATTCTGAGAATTAGCCTAAAGAGATCGGATGAGGGGCAAGGGTCAGGGAACGGATAAAGGTGGAAAATATACTTGGTAGGATTAAAAAGAAGAAATGGCACACACACAACATCTAACATGACCGGAAAGTGGCGCTCTAACCACGGCCGAGACAAAGACTGGCTTTCTGCCGGAGCCTTCCTGCGCCCTCGTCACGGGAAGCGGCCGCTCGCACGCCCTCGCAGGACTTCCTCCTCTTCGAGCGAGCCCTGCGAACTAACCCTCCTTTGTCACGGCCTGATGGGTCTGGCGCTCCAGCGGGAGGAAGCAAGCGCCTTCCCTCGGGTAGGAGAGGGGGACATTCTCGACGCCTTTGCAGGAGTCTCGCTCGCATCCACTCTTGAGGTGAATGAAGCCGAAAGCCAAGACCCTTTCTTTACTTGCTCTATGACCATCTCCCATCTCGTACATGTATGTATGTATGTATGTATACATAATCATATGCATACTTATATAGATATAAATATATATATATATATATTTATATATGTATATGCTTATGTATACATACACACACACACACACACACACACACACACACACACACACACACACACACACTCACACACACACACACACACACACACACACACACACATATATATATATATATACATATATATATATATATATATATATATATATATATATATATATATATATACATAGTATGTGTACATATACATACACACACACACACACACACACACACACACACACACACACACACACACATGTATATATATATATATATATATATATATATATATATATATATATATATATATATATATATATATATGTATATATATATATATATATATATACATGTATATATATGTGTGTGTGTGTGTGCTTGTGTTTGTATATATGTGAAGTATGTGTATGTATTAGGTATGTGTATGTAAAGAAACAGAATATGATTAGAAATACTGGATGATGGATATTTTATTTATCGTATTCATATTAATGATAATAAATAAAGAAAAATGCAATGGCAGTGAATATTATGACTCCTTCCCTCAACAATGAAGATACAACTTGATCGTGATATGCCAGTGATTATGCCAATGAGGACGGTGTCAACCATAAAGTAAAGGAGAGCTGAGTGCTAAGTATCACAACTTGCAAAGCCGCTTTAGGCAGATAAGGAGTGAGTCAAACCTGTGCAATTAATTTGTTTTTCTCACGGGCATGATAGCCATCAGGTCTTGGCCAGAACATATTTGACTTCCGTGTAATTCCTATCTCCATTGATATCCTAGATCTTGCATATTTAGTCTTTTCAAATATTCGAAATAGTTATCATATTTATCTATTTTTGAAATAATTTTTTTTATGATAGATTTTCGTTTTAAGAAATATTTGAAAATGATAAGCTAATGTAGTCTTTCTACATCTCCTTCGAACAATCATAATGCACTAGTTTATCAACGTATCGCCCCCACATATACCACTGCATTGCTATTCTTAAAATCACTATTATGTTTCATTAGCAGTTATTTCCATCATTAATATTAACATCATTCAGACCAAGGAAATTGGTAGGACCCTGTATATTTTCTAGTGCTTAAATAGATATAGATACTGGATATTTGAAAGGCAACGCATAAACTTTGCACTAAGTCTCTTAAACACTACAGTGAAGCACTTCCTTTAAAATAATAAATGCTCTAAAACACTTACTCAGAGCTACACTAATACAAAATCATTTTCCTTGACCATTTTCCGGAGGATTTATTCTTCTGTGATTTTCTTTTTGGATCATTTCCGAAATTTCTAATAGTTAGCGTTCTTTCTTTCGTTTTCTCTTGGCAGTAATTTAAAAAATGGGAAGAGCAAGTATATTTTCCGACCACGTGATTGGCTGGAGTATTTGGGCGAGTCCATTTGCCACGTGGGTCCTGGCGTGCGTGTGAACTGGCGAGGCTGCAGAAAGCGTGTAGCAACCTTGTTAGAATTCACATTTCGGTGTAAAATCGTTGTTTAAAGAGTATATTATGTTTAGATTCTCTATATTGATCTCATTTATACTTATCTTTCTAGCTACAAATTTATCTATTTATATCCATATACCTACAGATCTATCTGTCTACATTTCTACCTACCTATCCACATATATTATTACAAACAAACACACAACACATACTACATGTATGTGTGTTTGTATTATGGAAGTGAAAGCAACGGAAATAACGTCCGCGACCATTATATACTTAAGGTCAAGGTGAAGTCCCTACCAACTGGCCAACAAGCAGGAAATCATGGTCAAGGCCGAGTACTTGGTAACAGGGCGTTCGCATGTGTCATTTGTGACCATCAATACTGTTATCATCGTCATGTTAACGTTATTATCCCATCAGTCTATTTACATATGCTGTAGCAACGTATGACCTACTGACGGTGCATGAAAGCAGGCCATAGGTGTCCTAGATGGGCCACCCTTAACGGGAGATCTTTTCATTTGACCTGAATTTCTTCAAGAATACTCTAGATTTTCTCTGGGTTTGGAAATCGCTGATGCTCTCTCAACGCATTCGAAAGCGGCATCACTGAGCGGCAGTTGTTTCTGGTGCACTTTCTCCTTCCCTCCCCAACTCTCTTCTTCTCTCTCACTTTCTTCCTTTCTGTCTTTTCAGATGCCTTTCCCACATTTTACGCTTTACAATCTGATCCTTATTTCAGAAAGATCAGGGTAGATGACTAGTTTATATATCTAATATCAGATATAAATTTAATAACGTTTACCTTAGCATATAGCTCCGTTTCAACTCTTAACTCTATCCCCGTTTTCTTTAGTTAATTCAAGGCGCTACGGCTTATAGTGAAAATGATTTCTATTTTTTTGTTCGACCGAGAATGTTAGAGCGTACGTTCCGATTTTTCGTAATCTGGGCCACGAAAAACAGTATAAGGTCATGTACTTGAACAAGTCGAAATGTGGCATTAAAAAATTCGGTTAACAGGACTTCCCATAGTTCCTTCACCTACATTCATCTTTAACGGCACTTCCATATGTGGACACTTCTACTTTCTCTTTCTTCTCTCTTTATCATTCTCACTTTCGGTTTCTAACCCCCTCCCCTCCCCTCCCCTCCCTTCTGCCTGTTGTGTCTATCTTTCAAATTGACAATTATCCCATATTTATTCTTCCCTTTTCATTACGATTATATTCTAGACATCCCATTTTACTCATAATTATTACTATGAATCATATCACATCAATAAATTGGTCGCATCCATCGGTCAGCGAAGACCTGGGCGGAGCCTCAGGGTTTCCGCGCCTGTGATTGGCGGAAACGTTCGGGCGAATCCATTTTCAGTCGTGGGTCGTAGTCAAGTGTCGATGTTACTGCTTTTAGTTACAACAAAAGTAGTGTTTTTCATACTGGCTCATCAAGGATTACCTTCTCCATCCATTGATTTATATGACGAGACTGTTTATACCTCACAAGTTTCTGCTTTAACTCCGTTTTCTTCGGTTGGTTCATCGATTGGCTCCCCATTCAATTATTTTACCTAATTAATTATTATTTTCATTTTTTTTACTAGAAATTATTAATCTTTCATCACTTATCTTACGCGAAATGTTCCTAGAGAGATTGGATATGAAACAAAATTGGAGAGACGAAGAAATAAAAAAATATATATTCGTACGAACTGTTTAATAGAACTTAAACATGTGCCATATGTAGTAGACCTTCAGCTAACAGTACTTCATACTCTCCCCACAATATGAAGCAATTCTACAACGGGATCCCATCACATGACCTACATTTGCTTTAACGGTACTACAAAACATTCTCCCTCTCTCTCTCTCTCTCTTTCTCTAAGGAAAAATTCAAATAACAGAAGCTATAGATTTATCTTCGGTCTATATTCAAAATGTTAACTGATGAATTCTTCGTGTTAGGAAATGGATAATATCACAGCAGAAGATGTGCGGATAGCCCGGGCCTTCCCGAAATCATATCCTAATACTTCCTTTGCGGGACTTCGGCGCGTGACCTAAATTTCCCCCAGAGTAACCTAGATTTTCTCACGCATCAGTTAGGGAAGATCTGGCGGCCGCTTCGGCTCTCGTGTCGTCCATCCGCTGGTAACTTTCGCTCTTCGGTTCTGTCTGAAGCTCTCTCTCTCTCCTAATCTTTCGCTGTAACTTTCGCGTTTTCTTTCTCACTGTTATTTTTTAACTTTCTCGTTTTTTCCTCTCGCTTTGTCTGTCCCTCCTCTCGTGTTCTCAGCTTCTTTCTAATAACATTACACCATAAAATTCATAATTGATATATTTCCTCCTTACTTTCTGTTTTTAACCCTCCGTCCTAGTTCTTTCCTCCTTACTCCTTTCTTGCTTCTTTCTCTTCCTACGTCTTTTGGTTCTGCCTCTTCCTCTCCCCTCCTTTGTCTACCAGCCCAACGAAGTGCATCTCTTTAACCTTTACGCTTTCCCCTTTATTCACTTCGTCCTCTGCTTCCCTCTACCTTCCT
>NC_091564.1:514967-527467 GCF_042767895.1 Penaeus vannamei | reverse complement strand
TATCATCATTGTTATTACTCTCATTTTCGTTCTCGCTGTTATTGACACCGTGATAAAGTTAGCCATTATCACACGAGTGCTTTCTGCACAGCGAATCCCTCTCTTTCTTCCCTCTCACTGCGTTCCTCTTTCCATGTCTCCCTCACTCCTCCCTCTCCGTATATCCTTCCTGTCTGCCCCCTTCTTTCATTTTCTGTTCCTTCTCCCTCCCTTATTTCGCCCATTTACCATGAGGTTTCCGAGAGAAGTGGAGACATATGTTCCTTTCTAGATTGGTAATTACTATGATAATCGTCATTGTTATTATCATATTTGTCGTCATCGTCGACATTTATACTGTTCTTATCATTGCATTCATGTAGATACATATACATCAGTATGATAATTGTCAATATTGTTATCCTATTTTTCGTCATCATAGACATTAATACTGCCCTAATTATTATCACGTATATATACATACATAAATATTTGTATGAGAATCGTCAGTGTTATTATCCTAATGATCGTCATCGTCGATATTGTTGGTGTTTTGATTATTGTTACATTCATATCTATACACACAGCGGCGTAGCCTGTCACCCGGGCTCGTGAGGGCCAGATCCCTTGAGCGGCCTTCGATTGCCTCCACTGTCCATACGCAGGCGCCGCGTGGGGTCCGGCGGCGAACTATAGTAAGTAATTGTCAAAGCACATGGTTCCTAATAGGATATAGGAAATAAATATTTTATTATTTTTTTGTTGGTTCATAAGCGTAGGAAAAGGGGGAGGTGGAGGGGCGGCACCCAACTTCTGCCCCCGCCACTCCTCAACTTTCGAGGACATTCCTGTAAAAAAAAAAAAAAAAAAAAAAAAACCGTGCAATTCCTTAGTTACCCAATTGTTGAGAACACTAGCCCCAGCAAGTTGTGTTCAAAATGAAATAACCATTATGTCAGCATTATCTAAATAAGAATGTTTGACTTTTTAGTGTAGAAATTGATTAATTAATCTCTTTAAAACTGCCAAATTTCAGAAGCTTTAGGGGGCTTGGCCCTCTGGTCCTCCACCGGGGCACTGCCCCTGAACCCCGCCAAAGGCCTGCAGCCCCCAGGATCCACGGCTATTTTGGGGGGGCCTATTTTGCCCCACTTCAAAATGCGCAATTTTCTGTTTGCCTGTCTTTCCTCCTATCAAAAGCGGAAAGGGTTTTACCTGTATTCGCCAACAAATTTGGAGGCTCCTACCTACACCTTAACATTTTACACAATAATAAATGTTTGTGTTTACCTTGAAAATTGCATTTACGTTTTCTTTGTCAAAGGCGATATATCCTTATAGGGATACTATACTAATGTGCGTCATAAAATAAACTATGTATGTTTTTGATTCTTTGGTTGGTTATCGATTTTTTTTTTAACCAAAACCACACGACATTGTATCCTATTTATACCTTTAACCAACAGCACGTCATGTTCTTTAAGGAATTTTCCCGACAACCGTTTACCTAAACATCACATATATCTTTCCTTAACAGTACTTCTAAACTTAGGCCTCATTTTGTGCTTTTTTACCTTTCGTTCTCTTTCTGTCGACTTATTTCGGGTAATTGATATTAAGGTAAAATGTTACGAAAAAGAAGATATGAATAGAGGAAACTGCTGCCATTTCTGCTGCATGAAGATGCCACAACGTCTCAGTTTACAGTGAGATCCAGGAACATTAAAAAGATGTACGAGGAGATTTGTACTTGGCCTGAATTTGTTTCTTAAATCGAACCGCCGTGACTTTATCCTATTTTTCCTTACCGGGTCTTCAGCACATGACCTAAATCTCCCATTTATGGCCCAGATTTTCTTTCGGTTCATCTGGGGCAGATCTGGCGACCGTTGTGACTTTCCCCTGTCAATTCGCTTTCTCTCAAGGTTTACAACGGCATCCTTCTCTCTAACCTTTATTTCTCTTCCTTTCTCTCTTTCTCTCGTTCAAATAACGTTCGCTTAAGGAAACGCAACACCAACTTCATTTTACGAAAGTGAAGGTCTAAAGGCGAGAAAGTTACAAGTTCATTGCCAAGGTCAAGGCCTCTCTCTCTTTTCATCTCTCCTTTCCTCCCCCATCCCCCCCTCTCTCTCTGTCTCGTCTTTCCCTTTCTGCCTCACTATATCCCCCTCCCTCCCCCCCTTCGCCTTCCCCTAACCTCCTCGATCCCGCCCCTTTCCCTTTCGCTCCCTCGACTCCCCTGTGGCGGACGAGGCCACTTGCCGCGTGGAGAGAGACAGCGAGACTTACCGTGTGAATGTAAGTGGTTAACCATCATTCCATACACACTTTCTGTATAGTATCTGGCTACCTTTTTGAATAATGATTATAGTGCTCAGTAAGGTATGTTTTGTCGTCCAAAAGGTGTGTTTTGACACTACATATTTGCATGATGTTAGATGAACGAATCTTGATATATTTGTGTTTCCTCTGCTGAAGGTCAGAATGTGGCCCTGGGACGAGTTCAAGTTCCCAATTCCAGTCACAATCTTCGATTCGGACTCCTACCAAATGAGAGAGAACAGTACTCACCGCTAACAGCACTTCTCTTACTTTCCCTGGGGGAAGTTTCCCTACAACGGGATCCCTACACATGACCTACATTTCCGCCTGACGCTACTTCCAAACTTGGCCTCAATTTGTACTTTCTCATCGTTCCAGCATTTTTTCTTTCTTTCTGTAATTTTTTCCCTTGTTCCCTATTTTTGTCTAGAAATGTCAAGATATATATAAGAAAACAATGTATTTTGTTATCAATTATCATGAAATAACCGCATGTTTATCCCACAAAATCTGAGCTTCCATTGCATCGAGAACCGCCATAAAATAACATCAAAATGAGTTCAAAGACTGTAGTATAGAATACGCGTACACAGCCCGTCCGAACTTTCCTTTCATTCATAAATCCAGCTGCATGTCCTGATTTTCCTCCAACGGGATTTTGGAACATGATCTCAATTTCCTACACGTGGCCTAGATTTTCTCCTGGTACAGTTAGAGCAGATCTGGAGACTTGCGACTTTCCTCTGTCCATTCAGAGATAACTTTCTCTCTGTCGTTCTGCGCATGGTGCTCTGTCTGGATATCTTTATATTCATTTTGTTTCATTTTCTCCTTTTATATCTATTCCTATTTCCGAATACTGTATTCAGAATAAAATCATCAAAAGCATTTTAGAGGTGGACTTCTATACATGAGTCTACATATGTGAAAGAAGTAATAATCATTGCCAAGGTCTCCCTCTCTTTTTATTCACCTCTTCTTTCTCTTTTCCATACCTCCTCCTCTCCGTCTTTCTTTTGATGTTTACTTGTTCTCCTTTCCACTGGTCCCTCCTTTCCTCTAACCATTTCTCTCTCCATCGTGTTTCTGGGCGAGTCCACTTTCCACGAGGATCCAGTGACTCGGTGAAACTTACCGGGTAAGGAAAGTGAGAGTTTAACCATTCCGGTCGTTTTCTCTAGATTATGTTCGACTGATTAATGGCGCGGACGGGGTCATGCAAGTGGAAAGTCAATTAAAAAAGATGAATACTTAGACGGAACGGCCAACTAAAAGTCCTTTTGTTGGGAAACGTAAGCCTAAGTTTTATATTGCAAAAGGGCATTTATTAGATAGAAAATAATCACCTCTATATTCACCTTTATGATTTTTCACGGTTTCATTGCTTTATGACTTGTAATTCGATTTTTTGCCGAAATGTTTACTGCCCATATCAAAGTCCTCTTGTAAAACTATGACCTTTTCTGGTATTGGTCGCTGCAGTAAGTGGCCTTGGGGTCAACAAGGTGAGGGGTCATTGCGTTCCTCTTATGGGGCGTGAAGGTCAGATCGTGGGTCTCAAGGCTAGGCTGGGAAATAGTCGCCAAATCATGCTCCACCTACAGGAAGAGCATGTAGAATAGGAATTTTTTCCACTCTACTTGTCACCTTCTCGATTAATGTGATTATTGTAATAGTAATTGGCATTGCCATTTACCATTAGTACAGGGGTCACTGTCATCATTCTCACTATAATTTTCAATATTCACAGAGTACAAAAATGAAGACTTCTCTGTGTATTTGGGCGAGGCCATTCAGCGCTCGCACCATCGGATCCGCGGGAGATGCGTCGGCTGAAGGAAAGTGTATCCACTTGCCATATACTACAAAAAACGGCTCTCGCTCGTGCTGTCTCTTTATCGGTCTCTGTCTCTGTCTCTCCTAATTGTCCATATTTCTTTCTCACTCTTTTTTCTTCCTTTTATATTTCATCTCTCTCATTATACATATGGACAAATCAGGATTATTTTTATTTCTTTTAACTGAAATCATTATGTAAATGTAATCCGTCATCCAACGAGGAAAGTACATCAGTCCTTGGTAAACTCTGAAATACATATTTAGGAAAGATACGCAATAGTCCTGGATCTAGGGACACATAAACATAATTCGTAAACTGGCATATCATTTCCTGTGGTGAAGGTCAGAAAGGGGCTGTAGTGAAGGTCAGAAAGGGGCTGTAGTGAAGGTCAGAAAGGGGCCTAAACGCAGACAGACTAAATTCAGTGTCAAGGCCTCCATCCCTCTCCTTCACTTTCCTTTTCTCCTGCATTTATGCGTCCATTTGCCACTTGGATCCGAAATTCGCGTGAAATTTCACGGCTGAAGGAAGCAGGAATACCTAAAACACACGATTTTTTCTTTACTAAATTGCTTACTTGCGACGGATAAGATGGATGTGTCTGTTTATTATTCGAATCTACTCAGAAATATGCATTTAAGAATTGGTATATTTCAGTTCGAGAGAATCATAGCAGACAGATTTTGACTTTAGAGCTGAGAAATGCAAGAAAGCACTACCAAATTCACATATATCCTAACAGTGCTTATACAGCTGATGAGTGATACTCATCATTGCGATTCTTTACCGAATATTTAGCAAGTAGTGTTCGTGAAGGAAGAGAATATTTGGAAATACCTTTCATACTTGCTTCATGAAGCTCAACACACTTGTAAAACCTAACACAGTGATCGAAGGGAGACTAGCCTGTAAATAGCCTCGACCAAATCTAAAGGATTGTCAAGAGAACGAGACAGAGAAAGGGACGGAGGGAGAGAGAAATGGGTAGAAGGGAGAGAATCAGAGGAAAGGAAAGTAAGTAAAAGGGGGAAAAAATCGGAGAGAGAGGTATGGAAAAAAGGAAGGAGAGGTGAATGAAGAGAGAGGGAGACCTTGGCAATGGTCTGTAGACCCATATATAGAAGGCCCTCTCTAAAGATACTTTATTCTTGACTTTATTTTGCTTACATTATTCGGAAGAAGGAATAGATATAAAAGGAGAAAATGAAATAAAATGAATATAAAGACATCCAGACAGAGCACCATGCGCAGAACGACAGAGAGAAAGTTATCTCTGAATGGACAGAGGAAAGCCGCAAGTCTCCAGAACTGCTCTAACTGTACCAGGAGAAAATCTAGGCCACGTGTAGGAAATTGAGATCATGTTCCAAAATCCCGTTGGAGGAAAATCGGGACATGCAGCTGGATTTATGAATGAAAGGAAAGGACATGTTCGGGCGGGCTGTGTACGCGTATTCTGTACTACAGTCTTTGAACTCATTTTGATGTTATTTTATGGCGGTTCTCGATGCAATGGAAGCTCAGATTTTGTGGGATAAACATGCGGTTATTTCATGATAATTGATAACAAAAAACATTGTTTTCTTATATATATATCTTGACATTTCTCGACAAAAATAGGGAGTAAGAGAAGAAAAAAGATACAGAGAGAAAAAAAAAATGCTGGAACGATGAGAAAGTACAAATTGAGGCCGTTTGGAAGTACAGTCAGGCGGAAATGTAGGTCATGTGTAGGGATCCCGTTGTAGGGAAACTTCCCCCAGGGAAAGCAAGAGAAGTACTGTTAGCAGTGAGTACTGTTCTCTCTCATTTGGTAGGAGTCCGAATCGAAGATTGTGACTGGAATTGGGAACTTGAACTCGTCCCAGGGCCACATTCTGACCTTCAGCAGAGGAAACACAAATATATCAAGATTCGTTCATCTAACATCATGCAAATATGTAGTGTCAAAACACACCTTTTGGGCGACAAAACATGCCTCACTGAACACTATAATCATTATCCAAAAAGGTAGCCAGATATTATACAGAAAGTGTGTATGGAATGACGGTTAATCACTTACTTACCTTCACACGGTAAGTCTCGCTGTCTCTCTCCACGCGGCAAGTGGCCTCGCCCGCCACAGGGGAGTCGAGGGAACGAAAGGGAAAGGGGCGGGATCGAGGAGGTTAGGGGAAGGCAAAGGGGGGAGGGAGGGGGATATAGTGAGGCAGAAAGGGAAAGGAGAGACAGAGAGAGAGGAAAGGGAGGAGGAAATGGGGGAGGAAAGGAGAGATGAAAAGAGAGAGAGGCCTTGACCTTGGCAATGAACTTGTAACTTTCTCGCCTTTAGACCTTCACATTAGTCAAATGAAGTTGGTGTTGCGTTTCCTTGAGCGAACATTATTTGAACGAGAGAAAGAGAGAAAGGAAGAGATATAAAGGTTAGAGAGAAGGATACCGTAGTAAACCTTGAGAGAAAGCGAATTGACAGGGGAAAGTCACAACGGTCGCCAGATCTGCCCCAGATGAACCGAAAGAAAATCTGGGCCATAAATGGGAGATTTAGGTCATGTGCTGAAGACCCGGAAAGGAAAAATAGGATAAAGTCACGGCGGTTCGATTTAAGAAACAAATTCAGGCCAAGTGCAAATCTTCCCGTACATTTTTTTTTTTTAATGTTCCTGGATCTCACTGTAAACTGAGACGTTGTGGCATCTTCATGAGCAGAAATGGCAGCAGTTTCGTCTATTCATATCGTATTTTTCGTAACATTTTACCTTAATATCAATTAGCCGAAATAGGTAGACAGAAAGAGAGCGAAAGGTAAAAAAGCACAAAATGAGGCCCAAGTTTAGAAGTACTGTTAAGGAAAGATATATGTGATGTTTAGGTAAACGGTTGTTCATTAAGGAATATGACCTACTGTTAATTAAAAGCCTAAATAGGATATAAGAAAAAAACCATCGCAAACCAATCAATAGATCAAAAACATACATAGAGTTTATGTTATGACGCACTTTAGTATAGTACCCCTATAAGGAAATATCATCTTTAACAGAGAAAACGTAAATGCAATTTTCAAGGCAAACACAACCATTTATAATGATGTTCTTTGCAAACTCAAAAATCATTTCTCTTTAACTTACAGAAAACAAATCCATGAATATACTTCAAAAATCTTTTCAAAAATAATATTTACCCTTTTGATCAGTTCCCAGAGAAGTTTTAAAAAATAACAATAAGATCTTACAAGGCAAGCATATACCGGAATTCATAGATCTCTCGGAGGTTATCATACACTTTAGTTCAGTGTTCATTAATATCTATCTATCCATCTATATATCTTCCTTATATACATACATACATACATACGTACATACATATACATATACATATATATATATATATATATATATATATATATATATATATATATATATATATATATATATATATATATATATAATACACACACACACACACACACACACACACACACACACATATACATATATACATATATATATATATATATATATATATATATATATATATATATATATAGAGAGAGAGAGAGAGAGAGAGAGAGAGAGAGAGAGAGAGAGAGAGAGAGAGAGATGTGTGTGTGTATACATATATGCATATATATATGTACACACACACACACACACACACACACACACACACATATGTATATGTATATATATACACACATGGCTTACCTTCTGAAGCCTGATTCACTTCATGTTTACACTCTCGGCTGCTATGAATAAATACATCTTTTTGCCATGGCTGAAGCAGTTACAATTTATCATTATTTTCTTATTTTGGTTATGTTTCATTTTCTCGTATTTTTCTTCTTCATTTCTTTCTTCTCTTTCCCTTCTCATTCTCTCTTGTCCTCTGTTTCCTCGCACCCTCGTGTTTTCTCTTCTTTTACTCCTTCCTCTCCTGTTTCCCACTCTTCCCTATCTCCCCTTTCTTCTCTCTCTCTCCGCCCCCTCTCCCTTCCTTCCTCCCTCCCCCCCGCCTCCCTCCCTCCGCAACCCTCTCCTCTCTCCCTCCCCTTCTCCACTCCTAACTCCCTCCCTCTCATCTTCCACCACACTACCAGCATGATGGTATATTGATAAAGAAAATAATAGCGATAATGATCATAATGACTTAAGTAATGATAATGATAATAATAGTAATGACGATGATGATGATGATGATGATGATGGTAATGATAATGATAAAAACAATGATAACAATAACAATGATTATGATAATAACAATAATAATGATGATACTAGTAATAGTGATAATAATAATGATATTAATAACAGTAATAAGGATAATAATAACGATAATGATAATAACAACAACAACAACAATAATAATAATAATAATAATAATAATAATAATAATAATAATATCAATAGATAATAATAATATCGATAATGATAATGAAAATGATAATAATAATAATGATGATAATAATAATAATGACAAAAATAATGATAACAGTAATGATAGAAATAATAATAATGATAATGATAAAAATGGTAATATTAATGATAATAATAATGATAATACTAACGATAATGATAAGGCTAACAATACTAATAATGGTAAAAGTAATGAAAAACAGGAAGAACAATGATGATAATGATAATAATATTTATGATAATATGATGATAATAGCAATGATAATGATAATGATGATGGTGATAATAATGTTAATGATAATACCAATAATACTAATGATACTAATGATAATAATAATAATGATAATAACAATAATAACAATAATAATAATAATGATAATAATAATAATAATAATAATAATAATAATAATAATAATAATAATAATAAAAATGATAGTAATAATAATAATGATAATAATAATGATAATAATAATAATAATAGTAATAGTAATAACAATGATAATAATAATAATAATAGTTTTAATAATAATGATGATGATTACAATAGTAATAATGACGAAGATAACAGTGGTAATGATATTTTTAATGTTGATGAAAATAATGATAGCAATATTAGACGATGATCATAAAAGTGTTGGTATTGATAAAACTAAGGATAATAATTAGAATAATCCAAACGTTTTTGTGAGGAAACTAAAATTACAGTTTGTTCTCTTGTTATGAGAGAGAGAGAGAGAGAGAGAGAGAGAGAGAGAGAGAGAGAGAGAGAGAGAGAGAGAGAGAGAGAGAGAGAGAGAGAGAGAGAGAGAGAGAGAGAGAGAGTGTGTCCTTGTATGTGTGTGTGCATGTGCGTACGTATTCAGTACGAATGTGTCGTTTGTTCGCTTCCCATATTAATAATTGGTTTTCGTATTCAAGGTTCCACATCTGTTCGTCTTGGTGGTGGCGCTGGCGTCGGCTTCGAACGCTCATCATTATGGTACCTGGTTTTATGATCATAATATTGATCTGTTTAATAGTATTATCCTTATTAACATTATTTCTGTGTATGTCATCGTCGTGATCTCCTTCACTACTCTCTCTCTCACTCTCTTCCGCCTCGCCTCTCTCCTTTCCCCACCGACACAGCCAGCCCTCCCTCCTCCATTCCCGCTCTCCCCCAGGCCCGCCACCACCGCCACCACCGCCGCCAGCGCCACCAGCGCCACCAGCGCCACCACCGCCGCCAGCGCCACCACCGCCACCACCGCCGCCAGCGCCCGCAAGCGCCGCCGCCGCTGGCCGCTCGTCGCCCGGGCATTGCAGAGCGGGAGAGCGCGTCCCTGGGCCAGCGCGTTCGTCCTTTTACATGTCGGCGAAATCATATGTGCATGAAGGGACGTCCATGGCAAATAGGGGGGGAGGGGATATAGTCTTACAGCCTTGGAATGTCTGACCTAACTAGCGTTACATTAGGCTAGCTAACGAAGGGGCACTATTTGTAAAAAAACATTACTTGGAAGTAAAATCCATGGTAATTTGTACATATTTTACAACGTAAGACTTTACAAATACACTAGATCCTATACCCAAGCAGGGGCAGTGTGAGTCTTAATAAATGATAAATCCTATTTCGGGGCAACATGTCATGCAGAGACATTCACGGACAGAATATTTTGTGTTGGCGAAGACCCATGAGTGATGGCAGTCAGTCCCAGGATATTTCCTTGTCAGAGAAACGTAAGTAATTAATGTCACAGATTGTGTGCAGCAACTGCACCTCGACAAAAAAGTCCCAAATTACGATCATCACGCAGCCTCCCTCTCGTAACCGCCGGCCTCCTCATGCATGTCTCTCCTCTCTTTCGAGATGCTCATTTCTCATTTTCTTATTTGAGCAAATCCGGTTGCCACGCGGGTTTTAATCATTTCGCTGATTTAACCAGTTATTGTCCTGTTATCTATCCTCCGTGTCCACGTGACTTCATTAATGTTGTTTCGTTTGTCACTGACTGGAAAGACACATTATCTTTTCCTCTGGTGAAGGTCAGAATGTTGGTCTGGAGACAAGGTCAAGAAAATCCTGTCAAGGTCACATTTCTCCAAAGGAGCGCGGAGGGAATCAGATTTCCCATCATCATTTACGCAATATATTTAGTTCACATCAAGATCTACTGATACAATAGTATCTGTGTTGGTCTCTCCCTTTCTTCCCTGTCTCTCTTTCCCTTATTCTTTTTAATACTCTGCATAGTATGTTGTATTTGGGCGAGTCCATTCCCCGTGTGAGTCTGCAGCCATTAACTAAAAATAAGTCTTGAAATGACCGTAGAGATAGCCTTCTTAACCTCAGGTAGAAAGGAGTTACGTCAACGCAACTCATGGAAGGATGCGGGCCAAGCGACAAGGAGGTTCAGGATCTCTATCAAGCTTTCATTTCCTTGCTGCCTTTCGCTGCCACTTTCCCTTTCCTCTCGCTCTGGTCTTGTGTCTTTGGGCGAGTCCTTTTACCTCGTGTCCCCCGACTCGAGCGAATCCTCCCAGGCCGAAAAGAAACGAGTGTTTCATCTTTGACGAAGTAGTCTGTGTCTCTGTTTTGCTGGGTATGGAATTTGTTTATTGTTGATCTATACGCAAAAATGTACAGCTGTTGTGAATTTCGGAATGTTATTTCGAGAAATATGGATAGATTCAAAAGCTGACACATTTTCTTCTGGCAAGGTCATCTTGTGGTTTGGGAGCCGGCAAGGTCAGGGAATCACTGCCAAGGTCTTGTCCTTATCCGAAAGAGATTGTTCCTTAATGGTGATTCTGACTGTTCGTTAATGCCAACCTTATTATCATCATTATCGTTATGTTAATCATGCAATCCGTACATCTTTGTTACTGTCTGCCTCTCTAACTCTTTCTCTCTACGTATATCTCTCTCTCCTCTCTCTCCTGTCACTTAATTATCGATCCCTTTCCCTTGACACATGCATTTGGGCGAGTCCATTTATCCCGTGGACGCGCGGACTTCTGTGGATCCTCATATAAGTGTTGAATTGCTGAGTCCATTGACCTGGATTCCATATTGCTAATTGTTGCTTGTTAGTTGTTAGTTGATACTATGACAAATTGTGTTATTTCGTATACTATTAAGTTGGTCGTTTCATTATCTTTTTCCTCTGGTAAAGGTCAGAATAAAGCTTTCGTGACAAGGTCGGGAAATCATTGTCAAGGTTGCAGTCCTCTTACTAGAGAAACATTTATTGAAAAACAGAATGTTTCGTCATCATACTTCGCGGTAAACGCATCATCAATGGATATATGTTATATCATAAAAGTGTACATTTAGCATTAGAATGGAAGAGTCATGCACGAGGGGCTCTCACTATGGGCCATTGCTCCCGGGTTTTTTTTTTCCTTGCTTTCGTGGGTTGTCGTGCCCTCCCTGCCTTCTAAGGTGCCCCCCCCCCCAGGAAGTCAATCCAAGTGGCCCACTGTGTGACGCCATAACATTTGGAATGAAAAGATTACATTACATGATACGAGTTTTAAACGGTGAAACTGATTGTTTACTATTTACCGTAGGTTTCCTTTGTGTGTATTTATACAAACATAGACACACACATACACATTATATATATATATATATATATATATATATATATATATATATATATATATATATATATATATATATATATATATACATAATATTTTCAGGCTTATGAACATGGGTCTAGAAAGACGTGTCTGACCATTGCCAAGGTCTTGATCGACTCTTCTCGCACTTTCCCTTTCTCTCTCTCGGTACTTGTATTTGGGCGAGTCCATTTACCTCGTGGACTCGTAGACTGGTATGAAATTAACGAGCAAGAGCGTTTGACTTCTCTGTTGTGTTGGATTCCATATTTATCTAATTTCGGACTTTGTTTCAGATTTTTATCCACATTTGATTTTTATTTTATCCACCTTTGCAC
>NC_091564.1:507467-509967 GCF_042767895.1 Penaeus vannamei | reverse complement strand
GGAGAGGGGAGAGAAGAAAGGAGAAAGGAGAGAATAGAGGAAAGGAGAATGGAGAGAAGAGAAGAAAAGAGAAAGGAGAGAAGAGAGGAAAGGCGAAACGAAGGTCTATAACGAAAGGGAGATAAACGGAGCAAATGAACTGCATAAGAGCACGAAGGCGCTGGAGGAGGAGATGTCGGCCGATTTCGGGGAATCTCGAGCATGTGCTGGAGATGAACTCGCATCTGGAACGGCGATGTTCTTAGCCCAATGCACATCGTCTGGATCTGCCGACGCGCCACTTGTCCTGTTCTTATCCAGTCTCTGTGGCAAAAAATACATTTACGCTTCACGTTCGCAGCCGCAGACGATTTTTTCCGATCAACATTTACATTTGATGTGAAATGACGGCTGTTCAAAAACACATCAGAGGTTCCCCCTCCAGGAAAAGTCATTCGGTGCGACCAGACTTAGAGGTCGATGCCACCGCCATTTACTAAACACAGAGAAGTAGATGAACAGACAGACACACGGAGGGACCGAATGATATGGCGATGATGGAAAAAGGCGTAATGAGAAATGGATAATTCTCTCTCCATTTCCTCCCCTTTCTTATTTTTCTTTCTTTGTCTCTCCCTGTCTGTCTCTCGCATAAAAACACAAAGTTGAATAAGAGAAAACATACAAGACGAAATCAAATGAAATAAGACTGGAGAGAACATACGTAAGGGTAAAAATAGAATAGAGTAAGAAAACTATTATGAAAACAAACACAGACGATGAAAAAAATGAAAGAAAATGAAAACGCTATGACAGTCGGTCATTTGCCGGGAATCGATCCTGGATCCCGGGCAGAGGACGGATGCCCTGCCGCTGCACCGCCGTGGCCGTTGCTTCCCTTGCAGCTTTTCTTGAAGCTTTCCTACAGACCCCCCCCCCCGTATTCTTCCCTCATTCCTCTTTCCCATTCACGTTTATTGCTTGTATTACTATTTTTCATCCTTGTATATACACACGTTCATGTCTGTGTGTGCATATTCCGTTCGCAATATTTAATGATAATATATACAAATCAAACTATTAAATCTTTATACGAATATAGTTCACATCGTTTAAATTATCAAATTTTCTGAGCTAGTTTTTGCGTTTAATGTATATAGAAACGTACTGCTAACAGTTGTATGGGAGAGAGAGATAGAGAGAGAGGTGGGGGCGGTGAGAAAAAAGAAGAGAAAGTAAAGATACAGAGAGAAAAAGAGATAGAGATAGAGAGAGAGGGGGGGGGAGAGGGAGAGGGAGAGGGAGAGGGAGAGGGAGAGGGAGAGGGAGAGGGAGAGGGAGAGGGAGAGGGAGAGGGAGAAGGAGAGGGAGAGGGAGAGGGAGAGAGAGAGAAGGGGGAAGAGAGAAAAAAGAAAGAGAGAAAGACAGAAAGAGAGGGAGAGAGGGGGAAGGCAGAGCTAATGAGAACGAGAGAAAGAATGGGCGGGAAAAAAATTCGGAATAACAAGGGAAGCGGGTAGAAACGGAGAAATAAAACCAAATATTTAAGGAAAGAAAGAAAATAAGACAGAGAAAAAGAAAAATATATGAACGAAAGAGCAGGAATGAAGGAAATGGAAAGAGAAAAACAAATTTGACAACCAAATCAAAAGAGCGAAAGGAAAAGAGAAATAATGCAAAAATAAGAAAAAAATGCTAAAAGAAAAAAGTAAGAACTACAAAGAGAATGAAAGAAAAAAATGCCAACAAAAGCATTAGAAAATGAAGGTTAGTAAAACAGACAGACCTGATGATGAGGAAAGACAGGACAAGCATAGAATAAAATAAGTGTGCAATAAGAAACCGAAAAAGGCGAAAACGAAAGAAAGACAATAAAGAAAAAACATAAAGCCGAGGAAAGAAAGGAGAAAAGAGAGAACGGAAAGATGGAAAATAAGTCGAAATCTGAAAATGTGAAACAAACAAGTAAATAGACAAACGAGTGAATAAAAGCAAATGGAAATAAGCTATACATTTTTGAGATGACAACAGGAGAGCAAACTTGGCAGAAGGAACAGATGAGAGAGAGAAGATATACAGAAAACTGTTTTGAAATGAACTAAACATCCAAAGAATAAGATGCTCATAAAAGAAGCAAAGAGAAAGAAATAGAAAGAAAAACGAAAAACGAAAAATAGATGTTAATAATCGTCATTCCGTGAGTGAGTGAAGTAGCAATGGCAAGAAAAAGTAAGAACCAAATAAATGATCAACGGAAATGACTATATTTGAAGTAACTGAGAAAGTGGTAAGAGAGATAATAAAGATAATAAAGGTGACAACGACGGTGGTAAGGAAAGATACAGAAAGAAAATGGAAAGAGAATGTTTTAAAAAATGGGTAAAGGGAATGCGAAGCAAATATGAAATGAAAACAAAAAAATAATGGTGTATAAGAGAGAAGAGAGCAGAAGGAATAAATGAGAGAAAATATATAACTGAACAATAACAAGCACATAAACCATTCTAAAAATTTGGATTTT
>NC_091564.1:487467-499967 GCF_042767895.1 Penaeus vannamei | reverse complement strand
TGTGTGTGTGTGTGTATGTGTGTGTGTGTGTGTGCGTTTATATGATGTGTGTGTGTGTGTGTGTGCGTTTATATGATGTGTGTGTGTGTGTGTGCGTTTATATGATGTGTGTGTGTACGTTTATATGATGTGTGTGTGTGCGTTTATATGATGTGTGTGTGTGTGTGTTTATATGATGTGTGTGTGTGCGTTTATATGATGTGTGTGTGTGTGTGTGTGTGTGTGTTTATATGATGTGTGTGTGTGCGTTTATATGATGTGTGTGTGTGTGCGTTTATATGATGTGTGTGTGTATGTGTTTGTGTGTGTATGTGTGTGTATTTGCATACACACATACATGTATGTGTGCATGTGTCTGTAAACTATCATGAAGTCATTTCTCGGCCAATTAGCGAAACAAAGCCATCATCACGAGAAAAAAAAACTGCTTCTACGAAATTTTGCTGTAGACGATTTGTTCACATTTGTCACATAGAATTGCTCGTAGCCCGTGATCTCTACGGCCCAGCTCCACAAGGTCCACTTTCGTATGCCATCGCCGTTGTAGACTTCCGGTTCGTCGTACGTCAGCGGGTTTGATGGCTGTGCGGTTGTGTAACGAAGATGACGAAGCAATAGATTTTTTTTTTTTTTTTTTTTTTTTGTATCTTTCTGATGGTGAATCATATCTGTTTCTCCTTTGTTTTTTTTCTTCTAATCTTTCTTTTCATTTTCGTTTCTTTTCTGTCCTTATCTTTTGTTGTTGTTGTTTCTTTGGTTAATTGCTTTACTTTTTACTTTTATTTCTCCTTGTTTCTTTTTTTCTTTTCATTTTTTATTTATTCCTTTCTTTCCTTTCTTTATTCCTTTTCCTTTTTTCTGTTTTAAAATTATTATTGATTGATATAAAACACTAAAGGTAACTTGAATCTCTCTGATATTGTTAAAACTGTTATTATTGTTGTTGTTATTACCATCATTGCTATCATTTCTATTATCTCTATTATTATCATGATTATCATCGGTATCATTATTTCTTTATTGTTATCATTTTTTATGATTATTATTATCATTAGTAGTTGTATTTTTGCTGTCAATATTACTATTATCATTATTATTTTTATTATCATTTATTGGTATCACTGTCATTAATCACAATTATCATTGTCATTATATTTTAATTATTATTATCATTGTTATTTTCATTATCTTTATCATTATTACTATTATCGTTGTTACCATCGCCACTATCATTGTCAGTGTTGCAATTATTTCTATCATCATTTTCATTACTGACATAAAAGTTATAACGATATCTTATTGACATCCTTATCTATTATATCAGAATAAAATGGATAATTGATATTGGTTATATACTTATTACATCTCGCCTGAATTTATATATCATGTAACTGCGGTCTCAAAGTTACAGAATGTTGGAGTAAAAACAAGTCATAACTGACGGCATAGATATTAAAGAATTGCACACAATATGATGCACTGATGAGAATCCTATTCTAACTCATTATGATTATTTTCTTTATTGTTATCATCGCTATCATTACTATTATTACTATCATTGATATTGTAATCAACACGTTTTTTATTATTATTATCATCATCATCATCATTATTATCATTCGAGACAAATACACTGGACTGAAGTAATACCGTTAGCTTCTACAATTTCATTATTTACACGTCTATCCGAAGGGAACGATTAAGAATGAAGGGGGAAGTGGATGACTATTATTATTATCATCATTTGTTGGTATCATTGTCATCATTTATAATTACCATTATAATTATATTTCATTATTGTTGTTGTTATTATAACCATCATCATTATTATCTTTTAGCATTACCATTATTATTATTATTATCATTATTATTATTACTATTATTATTATCACCATCATTATTATTATCATTATCATCGTTGTTATTATCGCAATTATTTTTATCAGTGTTGTAAATATTGCTATCACCATTTTCATTACTATTACCATAAAACTTTCTGCTCTCTAATAGTAGTCATAAAACAGCGTTCGAAGAAGTAGAATTGGTTATAATTGAGTCCAGAAGACTTTATTGGTAAAAGCAAAAGTGTTTCAGAAATAATATAATGAGATATAATTGTAGGATAGCTAATATGATGAATATTGAAATCAGACATACGTTTGCAAAGTAGTGTGTGTGTGTGTGTGTGTGTGT
Source organism: Penaeus vannamei (assembly GCF_042767895.1). Lineage (NCBI taxonomy): Eukaryota > Metazoa > Arthropoda > Malacostraca > Decapoda > Penaeidae > Penaeus > Penaeus vannamei. The sequence continues at coordinate 497,774 of NC_091564.1, read as the reverse complement.
GTGTAGTTGTACACACCGTCAGTAGACATATGTCTGTATTTGCTTATTCTTGCTATATGTCAGTGCATCACATTATTATCAATATTGCTATCATCATCATTATCATTGGTTGGTAATGTCGGTCGCATAATTTAAACTTCTGCCGCCATTGACAACACAAAATAGTGTGAAATTATGATTTAACATTACCCCCTTTTAATCTGATTAGTCTTCTAATATGATTAATCAATTAGTAGCACTGCCACCATCCGGGTTTTGTTTCAAATGAGGAGGCATTCCATAAAAAACCCTTATCATGGTATTAATTTGGTAGCTTGGCCCGGCAGTCTAGGCAGACATGGGTTGGCTGGGTCTTTTCAATTTTTGGGTATTATGAACTGGATACTGTCTAGACAAAGATCATTCCAATTTGGAATATCTATTACCACTACAAAAATAAATTAGGTTGCTATATAAATGGCATTCCAGGCCGTCATATAGTGAGGAAACACAAATTATATTTACTCTCCCTAGAGTAAACAAAGAGAAACTCAGCTTGTGTTAACCTTGACAAAGATTACTATAACAACCCCATTTCCCAGTACCGTACTCTGAACATAATCTCCCCTTCAAGGAACAACAAGTATTAACTGAACCAGACATACTGATAGTAAAACAATGGTGACTAAGCAGTGTATTAATTTGCTGGATGTGAGTGGGATAGGCCCTCTCCCGATATGTAATTAACTCGCGAAATAAACATCTACATTCCCACCTTACACTTATTAGTTCTGTACCAAGCATTACGGGATCTATCCTCTTCGACGAGATCCCCTCCGATGGTCCTGGGGCCGAGGTGTGAGGTTTTCTCCAGGCATCGTCGTGGGCTCCCAAGATGGCCGTCTCGGGTCGCGTCCCAACCGGTTGGCTCCAGCGTCTTCTTCAGCTCGTTCCCTGCCAATGTGGCGATCCCGAGCAAAATGAGTCTCACGTTACATATATATATGGGTATTCCCCCCTTATTACACACTCTAATGTCCCCCCTTTTCTCATTTTATCACTAAATTGGCCTCAACAAGAGGCTCTCTCTGCCTTGCAATGAGTCGATTCCGAGCAGAATGAACCTCCCCTTGTCTCTCGCCCGGAGGCGTCCCTAAGCTGCTGCTTTTTCTCCGTGCTTCGCTACTTGACTACACTTTACTCAACACGAGATTTTCCTATTTTCAAAATAAAGTTCAATAGATGTGGCAACGCCCCGCCACCGTTCTATGCTTCTAGAAGCCCATCAAAAGTATTCGAATTTTAAATGCCAAATCAACGACTTTGACAGTATAATTGTTATTATCTATAATTATCATCATTATATTTTATTATTATTGTTATTACCATCATCATTATTTTTTCATTATTATTATTATTAATATTATCATCATCGTCATTATTTCTGTAAATATTACTGTCACCATTTTCATCATCATTACTATGTAACTTACGATGATATCTTACTGTTATCCTTGCCATTTACATTAGGACAAAGTAGGAGTAAGTGTAATAATTCGCCTGAAATTATATTCCATGTGACATGTATATTATTTTCTGTATTGTTATCACCTTTGTTATTATCATCATTATTATCATTGTTATTATAACCATTGTTTTTGGTTATCATTATCATTATCGTCATCATTATTATTATTCAAGACAAATACACTGCACTGAAGAAGTAATACCGTTAGTTTATAAAATTTCATTATTTACATGGCTATCCGAAGGGAAAAGTGGGAAGTGGAAGAAAGGAGGGAGGGATAAGGAGAAGGTAAGGAGGCTTAGAGAAAAGAGGGAATGAGGAAAGAGAGAGGAGGGAGGGATAAGGAAAAGGAAATGAGGCTCAAAGAAAGGAGGAAAGGAAGAAGGGGAAACAGAAAGGAAAGGGAGACGACTTAGAGAGGAAGGAGGGGAAGGGAAAGAGGGGAAAGGGAGGGGCCTCAGAGGGAAAGAGAAGATGGAAGAGATAGAGAAGAGGAAAAGGACGCGAAGGAGGTGAGGGAGTTTGAGGAGGAAAAGAAGGGAAGAGTTTAGAGTGGGAGGGAGTGACTTTAAGAAAGATTTAGGAATGAAAGGGGGTAGCAGAACAGGAAAGAGAAAGGTAGAGGGAGAGAGGAAGCGAAAGGTAGAAAGAGGAAATTGAAATATGGAGAGAAAGGTACCTCTCTTTTCTTTTCTTTTCTTTTCTTTCAGTGGAATTTCCGCGGATCCTTCCAGATATTATTAATATAGAATTGATCAAACCTTAAATTCTCAAATTTTATCTTAAAATATAATGCAGAATTACGCGTCTGTAATATATATATATATATATATATATATATATATATATATATATATATATATATATATATATATATATATATATATATATATATATATATATATATATATATATATATATGATGACCATAATCAGCAAATAATTATAGCATTAGCTTAATATCATTAGAAGAAAAATGTTTGTGCATAATTTTGAATATATCCACAGCTGGACCCAGACCCACTTTTTCAGTATCAATTGAATTCTAGGCCTAATATAAGCTTCTACATATAACGAATTGGCCATACCTCTGATGGTATATTTATGATAACAAAGTAGAGGTAAATAAGGCACTGCTAGTTAAGTTGTTACATTTCTGCTCTAATTGCGCTGCTTGTGGTAGTAAAACTGGTTATAATTGAGTTCAGAAGACTTTATTAGCAAAAGCAAAAGTGTTTCAGAAATACAATATATAATGAGATATACTTGTAGTATAGCTAATATAATGATTAGATTCGGATATATACGTATACAAAGTTGCCTACGTATATCAACGATAAACATTGCGAATATATAATACTTAGTGTGTGTGTGTGTACAGTTGTATACACCGTCAGTAGACATCTCTGTGTTTGTTTGTTCTTGCCATATGGCTGTGCATCGCATTACTGACATTGATGCGATGGAAAACATACCCTTTTCGATACACGATAAACACACACTGTGCCTAAATCTATGAGATATATAAAATACATTATGCTTACATATATGTCATATATATCGCACCTGTCATACCTCACTGATGTGGCATGGGCGATAAACCTTATGGCAATATAATGCATTAAAATACAAAGACCCAGCATTGTCTTGCAGGAGACATACATCCCACAGTGGTTAATGTCATCACATTACGACCTGGTATAAGAAGACCCGGATCAGTGGCATTCTGAAACACTTATACGCCGTAAGGTATAAATGCTCTTGGAATTTAATAGGACTTTGTTCAACGATCTGGAAGCCTTTGGCATGTACAATATCTCAACAAACTATACTGCGTTTATGTTGCCTTGTGGCCCCGCCCCTGAAAACGTGCTGTTGTTATACTAAATTGGTTCATAACAGCGTTTTTTTTTTAATAAAAGATCGTAACTTGCAATTAGGGGCTTTCGAGGAAACACTTTTTGTTTTTTAATTAGTAACTGCAAATAAAAACAAATCAACCTAGCCTGCCTACTTTGTGCAAGCGTAGTACAGTCTGCACTTGTTATTTGCAGCAATGAGATGATATACTACATTCCAGATCGGCGCCGCTCCTGCAGGAACCAACAAAGGCCTCAGGTAATCATTCAGGTAAACCCCCCCCCCCCCACCTCCTTCCGCCGCCTAGCAGAAGTTGCACCTGCGTGGCGTCTGCTAGAAGTCTGGGAATCACTACTGCTCAACCCCACTCAGAATTTAGCAGGTCATCGTACTACTTCTGCTTGGTCCAATTTAATACCCAGCAGATGTCCAGCCCTTTCTGCTAGAACCCATCGAATCCCTTGCAGAAATCTGGTCACCCTTTCTGCTAAACCGCAGTCGACATAAAGCAGATCCAGACCAACGCTTCCAGACCCCATCTGACGTCCAGCAGAAATCTAGGTCCCGTCCCTGCTAGGCCCCACTCGACCTCTAGCAGAAGAAGTCGAGGCACCACCTCTGCAGCTTCCCGTAGACCCTGGGCGTGGTCGGGGCCGCCGTCGGCTTCTGCGTGATCGGCCGGAAGGTGCGAGGCTTGATCTTCGACGAGGGCGTTGTCCTGACGACCTCGGGCATCGGGAACTTCCTCAGGGGCTTCGGCCTGTTGAGGGGACTGGCCCTCGCGACGTCCTTCCTGGCGGGTTCGCGCTGGACGCTCGTGCAGCGGTTGTGGTCGATCGTCTCGAAGTCCTTGCAGTCGAAGCCATAGCCGTCGCAGAGGTCTCGCTTCACCTGCGGGCGCGGAGCAGTCAGCAAACTGTCATAATCCTATTAATCGCATCACCTATTTTCTTCCTTTTCATCATTTCTCCTATGCTCTTGTTCATCTCAGCCCTATTCTCTTCATTTCCATCCCTTTTTTCATACTGCTATTCATCTCATACCCTATTATCTTCATTTTCATCATTTCTCCCATACTATTGTTCATCTCACCCCCTATTCTCATTACCATTTTCATACTGCTATTCATCTTAATCTCTATCCTCTTCATTTTCATCATTTTTTTTTTATACTGCTACTCATCCCATCCCCTATTCTCTTCATTTCCATCCCCTTTTCATACTGCTATTCATCTTATTCTCTATCCCCTTCATTTCCATCCCTTTCTTTCACACTGATACTCATCTCATCCCCTATTCTCTTCATATTCACCATCTCCCATTCTACCCTTCATCTTCCCACCTATCCTCCTCCTCCTCCCCCCCACCTCCCGCAGACGCAGCTGGCAAACCCACCTGGTTGAGGACGCGCAGGTCGAGGTCTCTCTTGCGGCTGAGGATCACGGCGGAAGTCCTCTTCATGAAGTACATGACCGACTGGCACTCCACGATCACGGCGTACTGCCAGTAGTCCGTGTCTACGATGATGGCTTCTGCTGCTCCGAAGATGTCTGCGGGAGGAAGGGGGGCAGGGTAGAAGGGGCAGTTCGCCTGGGGCTTCGATGTGGGAGTGGTTTAGTTTTGGGATTTGGTGTATGAAGTTCTGTGAGGGAGGGGAGAGGGAGGGAGGGAGGGAGGGGAGAGGGAGGGAGGGGAGAGGGAGGGGGGGAGGGAGGGAGGGAGGGAAGGAAGGAAGGAAGGAAGGAAGGAAGAGAGAGAAAGAGAAAGAGAAAGAGAAAGAGAGAGAGAGAGAGAGAGAGAGAGAGAGAGAGAGAGAGAGAGAGAGAGAGAGAGAGAGAGAGAGAGAGAGAGAGAGACAGACAGACAGACAGAGACAGACACACACACACACACACAGGGGCAACCGCCCAAGACTTTGCCTCCCCTCAAGGTCTGACTTGCCCCCCCCCCGCCACAATTTTTATGTATTTTTTAATTTTTTATATTACATCTAAATAGACCCAGTTATAGTTAAAATACCCCTATAGTTGATAATTCTTCTCTATGTTCGCTTCGCTTGCCAACCCACCTTTGCCCCCCCCCCCAAGAAAAAGCCGAAAAGACACCCCTGCACAGAGAGACAGCCAAAGAGACAGACAGACAGAGACAGACAGCCAAAGAGACAGACAGACAGAGACAGACAGCCAAAGAGACAGACAGACAGAGACAGAAAAAGCAAGAGAGAAAAGGAGAAACACGGATCCGACGCGAGACTCACTATTGGACCACCTGGCGTGGAACTTGGCCGGCTGCTGCGGCGCCCGCGAGTTGTAGACGCCCTTGGTCTTGAAGGAGTGGTCAATCCCGACGACCTGAGCCGCCACGAACTCCCTGCCCTCCGTGACCTTGAAGTCGTTCTTGCCCAGGCGGTTGAAGGTCAGGGTCACGCACTTGCTGTTGGTGGTGAACATCTCCACCGCGTACCAGAGTCCCTGGAACTGCGACGAGAGAGAAGCTGTTCATCATTGCTATTTCATTCTTATTCGTACGTCCATTATCGTTTGCTGTTTTGAAGGATATATTTTATCATGCGTAATTATAAGTAAAAAGATAATTAAAAAGTCATGGTTATTTGGAGAGTTTTCCATTTGCTGTCTTCTTTAAATTCGTTCATTTTATACCACAACAAATTTCTACAAATCCGTTACCGTATTTTTCAACAACAATCGACGTTATTTAAACACATTTTTTTTGCTTTACTGCTATCTTTTGTCTTATTCGGACGAATTGCACCTTTTCAACTTATTTTTTCAAAATAATCTGATGCGATTGCTAACCCCTAAATGATAATGGTCTTAGCACTGAAAATTATATTAATAATAATCTAATAATAATGATGGTAATGATAGTAATAACAATGCCAATGATAACAATAATATCAATAATAAGGATAAAAAAATAATAATAACAAAACAATAATATTGATTGTAATTATAATAACATTGAGAATTCCAATAACAATAATAATAATAATAAAAATAATATGTATATCATTTATATCAACATCAATAGCACTGTCTCCTCGCAGATGCTTACGGTTAGGAATTGAGGGTGTGGCTACACGTGTTCCAAACATGTTCACTGTACAAGACAAACACTCGTGTAATTAGGAAAGGGTGCCCTGAACACATTGCCCTTCGTTTGGCTGTGAGGTTGTACAAGTCTAAGGGCGTAGGAATAATAATAAAAATAACAAAAAGAAAGAATGAAAGAAAAAAAAATTAACGTGTTTAAAGAGATAGTAGATTTATAACTTTGTTGTGTATCGTACATATTTACTAATAAATTGACTACCTGACTTTATCCGTCTGTCTACCTGTGTATCTCTCAGGCTATCTCTATCTATCTATCAGTCCATCTTCTATCTTGCGCACACACACACACACACACACACAAACATAACTATAGTTAGAACTATAACTATGATTATATGAATAGCTACAATCATAATCATATCTATAACTATAATCATCTATAACTTTAAGTACAACTATAATAATAAGTAGAAATCCCCACATCAAAGCAAACTCCCACCCCTCAAAAATGATAATAATAACAATAATAATAATAATAACCTCAGCCGGCTGGAAATTCTTCATGGGGTTGACGGGAGGGCAGGTCCCGAAGCCCACCTTGTAGGAGGCCGCCAAGGAGGCCGCCAGCGACAGCACCACCACCAGGATCGCCCTCTGCATGGTCGCTTTTCCTGGGGAGAGAAACCACGGAATTCATTCAGTGGAGAATTTGCGGTCGTAATGTGAATGAGAATGAGTTATAAAGCAGAAATATAGATGGCGTTACATGTACGATCGTGGGAAATCAGGCAGTGACTATGCCGAAATATAGATGGCGTTATATGTTACGATCTTGGAATATCGGACATATAGATGGCGTTGCATCTCAGATCGAAGAACCAATAATATAATTTATATTACGCCATTGCTCATCTTCGCTCATGACAGGCACCGTTCATGACCCTGTGCATGACAAGGCTTTGGTTAATTTTCGCGTCTATGACACTGGTTTATATTTCATTGGTTTTAATTTCCCTTTTCTTCGTTTTTCTTAATGATCAGCTATGGACATGTAACTCGACTTAGACTTCAAATAGACAAACGCTAACCATCTCCCAATATCTTAATAAATGATAACGCTTCATATTGCTACAATACCCATCCTTACACCGCTGCCTATTTACTACACTAAATCGAGATCACACTTTACATAATCAAACTACTTTTTCGATTTTTTTGCAATGCAATTACCCAATACAGCCAATAAATGATCACCCATATTAGTAACCTACTAGCAAGTAATTCAAACTCTTTTCTCATTATTAGCCTATTATACGAACATCATTAAAAAAAAACTTTATAAGATTAGGAATTTCAAAATATATTTTTCCCACAGTAAGTTGCGATTATCACATTGATCGCATGATCATGAATATAAATCATACCAATTAATATGATCATTTGGAAATTCTAGAGTTAACTATGCAACATATTTTATTTTCTTATTTTTTATTTTTTATTTTCTTTCTTTCTTTTTTTTTTTTTTTTTTTTTTTTACATTCGAGACTGAGTGAAATATCATGTACAGTCTTACTCAAAACTCTTGCCAAACGTGTTCCGAATTCCACTTCGAACATTTGCTTCTCACCGCACTTTTTGTGGAAAGACAGATTGGAAGCTTCCATTCATTAAAAGACATCTGTCTGTCCCTGCACAACAATAACATCTACTCGTTTTTAAGACCTGAGATCAAGAATAATGCCGTTGACGAGACTAATAGAATTTATTTGGCGCATTTGCTCATGCAATTTCGGTGCACAACGGGTATAGAATATTGCTTAAGTATAATAATCATTGTTATGATAACAATGAGGATGATTATGATGATGATAATGATGATTATGACAATGATGATAATAATAATAACATTAATAATCATAACAGTAATGATATTAATGATAACAGTAAAACAATGATAACAGTAAAAATATTAATGATAATGAACAGTAATAGTTATCACATTTATCATATTTTTTATCATTATAATTACTACTACTACTGTCATTATGGTAATGATGATGATGATGATAGTGAAGGTGATTGTGATAATTATAATGATAATGGTGATGGTGAAGGTCATGATGATGATAATATTGATAATAATCATGACAATAATAATGGTGAGAATGATAGTGACCATGACAATAATGATAACAAAAACAATAACACTGATCGGGCCACACCAATTTTATTTATTGCTTCTTGTATTTTCCAAAGAAGCGGAGGAGCGACCGGGCGAAGAGACAGGCTTCGAGAACATAAAGAACAAGATTATTCTCATTTTCGGCCTTCTGGGCACCTCTTGTGCAGCGAAACCCGTTCTTTGATTTCTTACTCTAAATCCAATTAAAGAACATTATTTTTGACAGCATTTACGTGCGTTGCATTTACTACTATTATTGTTTTTTTTTTTTTAATGTCGATCCAGTAACATTTAAATAACAAACAAAACCAAAAATCCCGTCAACAAAAAAGTTTGCCACGTCGGGTCCTTTACGCTGCCATCTTCGCTTCGGCAGCAGACTCGCAGCTTTACAAAGAAAACATCGGTCTGCTCTACTGTCTATAGGCTCTATAAACTACTGCACAACTAACTCTAAACTAAACTGAAATTATCGTTTAAAATATGTTTAGTTTAGCACACAACAAAACCCTCTAGGTCGCCATATTGTTATGAAAGATACGCCGCTTCCTGATTGGCTGTCCTCCGGCACGCGGCGACGAAGAAGCTCTCTGATTGGCTCCCGGAAGCTCATTGCGGTCGTGCTTACGGGCGGTGGCTTCTGGCCCGGATTTTTCTTTTTTTTTTCCAAAATGCTAAATAATGAAGCGGCGAATCCGAGAAACAATAAATAAAACTGGTACGGCCTAATGATGATCAAGATATGACAATAGTAACAGCAACAATAGTGATAATAACAATAGTGAATACAAGCGCGCAACCACACACACACGCACACACACACACACACACACACACACACAAACACACACACACTCACACACACACACACACACACACACACACACACACACACACATATATATATATATATATATATATATATATATATATAAATATATATACATACATACATACATACATATATATATATATATATATATATATATATATATATATATATATATATATGCATACAGTATATATATATATATATATATATATATATATAAATATATATATATATATATATATATATATATATATATATATGTATATAACCAAAATGAATACCAACACTCCGCCCAGACCGCTCAAATGAACGCTGTCGTCTTTCACTATTAACGAAAGCCGTTGGCGCAGTCGCGTGTTCCGCCGAACCCACTGCGCAGTTACCTCAACACTCACATTACCGAGTTCAATGTTTTTCTCTGTGACATCTTCCTTGACAGGTAACAACAGCAGCAATAATTTTAATAGTAGTACCGGTAGTACCAGAAGTAACAATGAAAAAGTGAATGATTTCCCTTCGCTGTGTGCATTGCGATCGTTTGAGTCGCTGGCACTCGCAGGCCACGCACCAACGCACCTGATTGGACGTTCCGAAACGAGTCTTTCCCTTTTATATCCTTGTTTTGCGCACTCGACGGCTCTCCTGCAGGATGCTATTAAGAGTCCTCTTCCTTCCGGCACGAAATGAGAAATTCCTGGAATGATCTCGAGGTTTTGAGAACTAACTACTCCGCATTTTGGCACCACGTCTTGGCGCCACGACAGCAGGACACCTAACTAAGGACGTCGAAGGGGAGTGCCCCGCAGTGCCAATGAAGCCCCCTCACACCCCTCTTTGTTAATCGATCACATCC
>NC_091564.1:474967-477467 GCF_042767895.1 Penaeus vannamei | reverse complement strand
CCGTTAGAAATTTAAGAAAAAAAAACGAAATGCACACTGGAATGAGAATTGCTGTTGTACATGCCGTTGCTCTCAGTATCATTAACAGCTGCTCTAACATGTGCAGTTCAAGTAACCAAAAGCATATACATTTTTTTTCTCTCTACATAAATATAAATAAGTAAATGTGACCACATGTATGAATAAAGTCATTTGGTTAAGATTTCAATATAAATGCCAACATGACACGGGAAAACTCATTCATAAAATCCATGCAGCTTGCTCATCCTCGCTGGCTAATACCTCCACCAACAGTGCGACAAAATAAATACTCAACCAAGAAAGGTGTCGAGGTAAGATAAGGTCATTACGTAAAGAGGGTCAAGACAAATGCAGATGCGTGGACCCAAAATCTGAAATAGTCTGCCTCAAAATATTTTAAAATATTTTCAACCCGAATACTTTCACGACAAAAAGAAAAAGAAAAAGAAGAAAAAAAACTCCAATATTGACAGTGACATCATTGAAATAAAAAGTCAAACAGTTTACATCAACTTCTGATGAATTTGTCATATCTCTCCTATTTATATACAGCTACACATATAAAAATATGCTGACACAAACACAATTCTTTTTGAAATATAGTTGTTAACAATACAAAATGGTTAGTATCCCTGGTTTTCCAACCACTTTAGGGCATCTGTTTCATCTGACTTTTGCAATGCATATCCCATCCCTTACGAGAATAAAATCGTCTCGCAGTCAATCCATAGGAATTCCGGAACGACTATTCGAGACATGACTCAGAAGGAGACAAATTCAGAACTAAAAAAAAACAGCCCTTCGGTAACATAAGGTTCCTAACGATAGTTTTCTGTGTAGCTGTACCTAATATTGGTTGTTTGTTTCTCATATCAATATATACTAACCCCTCTCTTCTCGTGTTTTGCGTAAAGATGAGTGTATGCTGAGATCATAAATATTGCAGAACGTAGGATGATGATTTACGGAAAGCTATGATTTTTTTTCTTTAGTTTCCCTTGAATCTTGGCAATAACCCATCTTCTGTTAAGACCCGTTTTCATACAGAAAGACCTTGCATGATGATCATTCTTCCTCCATTATTTTCCACCCCTATTTCTACCCTCCCTCCTCTCCAACCTCTCTTTCCCACTTCACCCTCTATCTCTAATTCCTTTCTTTAACTTTTACTTACCTATTTTCCCTTCTTCCCTCATCTTTCCCACTTCACTCTCTACCTATAATTCCCTTCTCTAACTTATACTTACCTATTTTTCTCCTCTTTTCTTCCCCATCTTCTCTCCCCTCTCACCTTTCTACTCGGCCTCCTCCTCTCGAAATCCTGTCCTCTTTCTCCTTATCTCCACTATCCTTAATCCTTCTCTCCCGCCTTTATGGTCCAACGCCTGATGGAAGTCGTTCCTCTTCAGTAAAAAAGTCAAAGGAGAGGGAAAGAATCGACGAATCCTCCCAAGCTCAAGGACCCTCCCGTCGGGCACGTGTGGGGAGCAAGGGCACGTGTGGGGAGGCAGGACCCGCGATTCCGGCGTGCGCGGCGAGGCTGCACGAGGGCTTCGTTGCAACAAGGGCGAGCGACTCCCCGAGCGGATCCTCGGCCGGCGAGTGACGGCGGGAGCGAGGAACCAGGACTCCATATAAGCCACACCAGGTCTTGGCACCCACATCCGCTGGAAGGGGACGGGGCACTGGGCACGGGGTATGGGCTTGGGGGGCTGAGCACGGGGTAGGAGGTGACGGGTACTGGGCACGGGGAGGGGGGGTGGGGCAAGGGGCACAGGGGCAGGGAGACACAAGGGGGCGTAGGGGGCACACGGGGAAGGAAGAAGGGGACACAGGGAGATGAAGGGAGGATGGGGGAAGGGGTGCAGACAGACAAAGGGAGGAGGGGAAGAGGGGAGGTGGAGAAAGAGGGGGTATAGGTAGGGGAGGAGATGAGGAGGAGCAGCGATGAGTAGTGACATAAGGGGGGGAGGGGGGCACAGGGGTAAGGAGGGGGGAGAGGGTAGTAAGAAGACAAGGAGTAGGGAGTCCCACGACACCAAAGAGTAGAAGGGAGACAAGGAAGTACCAATGAAGAGGTCAAGAGTAGGACAAGTAGGAAGGAATGAGGAGAAAATAGGAGGGATAAAGAGCAGAGGAGGAGGAAGATAGAGTAAGCAGGGAGCTATAAATCACGGAAGGGGGGAGGGGGAGGGAGGGAGGGAGGGAGGGAGGGGGCGTGCCAAGGGTCGTGTGTCAGGCAGCGTGTGTGTGGCGCGTTAAGTAGACGGAATTGCTCTTAAGTAGTGAGTAAGTAGCGTGGAATCGTTTCCGTGGCAAGTCCGGTGCAGATTGTAGGTCACTTCCAACCCTTCTCGCTCGGGGAACAAGGGTTTTTTTCCTTTTTGTTTTTCTTTTTTTCTTTCTTCGTAATTGCTTGACATTTCACTCTCCTCCCTGTCAGCCTAGCCGTGAGTCAGCTCCGGCCCATCTGTCAGCC
>NC_091564.1:444967-459967 GCF_042767895.1 Penaeus vannamei | reverse complement strand
AATTATTACAAATGCTATAGAAAAATTACGTTCCTGATATATAAACTGGCAATGATGAAAAATATATAAATAAAAAGCTGTTTGGACTCGCTTTGGTTTGCGTTAGCAATAATATATTAATATAATTGTGTTTGTATTGGTTCGTATCTATACAGTAAATATATATCCAACATGGATGTAATCAAATAAATATATTTTTTATTCTATATGTGCTTAAATAGTGTTTTAGCTCTGACGATTATTTAAACAATCTCGCTGTGTCTAGTTCTGTTTACATGTTACGTGATTGGCCGAAGGAACCTAAAAGATTATGTACAGCGCTCGCTGATTGGTGGAATTGCTTTACTAGAGCCCTCTGTTGGCTACCACTAGAATGAGTCGATAAATATTTTTATTCGCCGTCGCAAGTGCTACTGTTGTCTTTGCTTTTGCCTTTTATTATTAGTTATATATGTGTAAGAATATATAGAATAACCAAATGGTCTGAAAAGGCCATTTGGAGATATGAACCGCAGGAGATATGAACCGCATTCATGGTGACAAATGCAGAAATGATCCGAATGCCGTATCTACAGTCATGAGCGCCATTAATATAATCCTATATCTTTTTGCTATCAACTTGTTCTCTCCCTCTCCATTCAACCTGTTGCTGATAACATCATCACTATCATCTATCGCCGTTATTCTTACCATGGTTACTGGCATCATTATTACTACCGTTGTTAAAGAAATTGTTGGTTTGTCATGACTTCCTCGCACTTTTTATCATCGATGCTGTCGTTGTTAAATAGCTTCTTATTACTGTTGTTATTTCGATTCATGATAATGATTATGATTGCTTTTGGTCTTATGTCATTATCAATATTGCCTTAATCATAATAATAACGACTTTGATCAAAGCTGTGTTTCACTTGATATCTAACCATCATTAATTAAAAAAAAAATCTAAACCGGATATGAATAGACAGACAGACATGGACAGAGAGACAGACAGGCAGGCAGATAGATGAACAAAAAGATGAACAGAAAGATATAGGTCAAGAAACGAAAAGATCGATCGTGGAAGGAGGGAAAATGAGGAATCGGCAGATAATTGGTAGCAAACGGGAGGAAGAAAAGAAGAGAGAACGACTTATTCCTCCCTGGCGACGGGTTTGTGAGACAGCATGAGGAAACCAGTGTTTGTGTGTGTTCATGTGTGTTCAAAACAGGGCTGACAGGAGTCACAATTTACTCATGGCTACGTTACAAAACATGATAATTACTGTCCAGGTAATCATCATTTCATTGAGAGATGGAGTTTTAGAAGTAAGAAAGAGAGAGAGAGGGGAGGGGAGAAAGAGACAGAGAGAGAGAAAGAGACAGAGAGAAAGAGAGAAAGAGAGAGAGAGAGAGAGAGAGAGAGAGAGAGAGAGAGAGAGAGACAGTGACAGAGAGAGAGGGGGGGGGGGAGAAAAAGGCAGAGAGAGAGAAAGAGAGAGAGGCAAAGATGCAGAGACAGAGGCAGAGAGAGAGAGAGAGAGAGAGAGAGAGAGGGGGGGGGGGAGAAAGAGGCAGAGAGAGAGAAAGAGAGAGAGGCAAAGATGCAGAGACAGAGGCAGAGAGAGAGAGAGAGAGAGAGTGAGTGAGTGAGTGAGTGAAAGTGACAGAGAAAGAGAGAGAGAGAGTGACAGACAGAAAGAGAGAGAGAGAGAGAGTGAGAGTGACAGAGAGAGAGAGAGAGTGAGTGTGACAGAGAGAGAGTGAGAGTGACAGAGAGAGAGAAAGAGAGAGAGAGAAAGAGAAAGAGAGAGAGAGAGAGAGACAGACAGAGAGAAGATCGACAACAGGGAGGGCAGAAAAGGTGGCGGTGTTGGTATTTATATCAAAGAGTCAATCACATGCAATACCATAAAATCCAACAGCCTCCAACCGACGACCTTAAAACGTTATGGCTCAAAGTTCAACCCAGATGGTTGCCTCGCGAAATCAGTGCTCTTAATTAGCGGGATATATCCCCCCCCCCCCCCCCAAAGGCACCTGCCGAAGACGCCCTCAATAGAAAACGTTTTCTCCCTCCAAAGAAAGTATGTTTCTGGCCGACCTTAACACTTTTCATGAAATCACCTCAACGCGTGGGAAAAACACCTTGGACAAAATCATAACAAAGAACTTTTTCATGAAAGTCCAACTTCCGTGTCCCTTTAGGCAGTAGTGATCATCTGCCGCTGCTCTTGGTACCAGAGAAACACGAGGCGCCCACGCAATCAAAGGGAACAAACTCTGACTTCCTGATTGTAAAATTATCGAGTTCGGATCATGGATGAAACATCACTACTTGGCCGACATTCCCAGCGCCCCCAAACCGAATGCTAAATGCCAGCTATTCTATAAATCAGTCTGAAACCAAGTGAGAACTGTTTCCTCTTAAAAAGAACATCCACTCACCATCAGGATAAACCAGGGGTCACCAAAAGGATCAAAGACCTTATCCTGGAAATCATCATAAACAAATATTTGACCAAATAAGTGAAGCAAACCCTAAATCCTGGAATATCCGCTTTGGGAATATAAGTGGTGACCTCGCACGTCAGCGGAATTGCCGACTCGCCAGAAAACACTGGTGGCTTTTGTTTGCTTGTTTGTTGCGGAAGTCAGGGGCCGCTTTGTTGGAATTGCACGAGGCTCGACCCAGTCAACTTCCATTACACGGATATGCATCGGAACATAAATAACTAAATCTGTTAGTCTAGACATACATATCTACCGGATAAATAGATAAATTTACATCAATCAGATAGATAAAACATAAGCCCAGGCTTATATTAGGTGGCTCTAAATTGACCAGTACTCAAAGGAAATAATGTAAATGCTCTTGACACTTCCCATGTTTCTTACAAGAAATGTTATATATGAAGTATGGAGTCATTTAAGATTTTGGAAAACCCAGAAAACACGAGAAAACTTGCCGTGACCTTGCCCTGTGGGAAGAGCGGTGCTCCTAAGCCCACAGTATATTCAGACGGCAGACTGTGAACAGGGGAAGCAAGAGCCGAGCATCCCGTCCATGGTGGGGTAAACTGGCCCAAGGTAGCACTTGTAGCCCCAAGAGAAGGCAAGTTTTTGCTGCACAAGTCCAAAAAAGGAAATTTATAAAACTAATGATAAAGATCATGAATGTGTTGTCAATGCAAGGGAAATCATAGGCTATTGGAGTGTAGAAAGTTTGAAGAAGGATACGGAAAGAAAGTTGGAATGGTAAGGGAAAACAAATTGTTTCTCATGCTTAAGATCTGGCCATAATAGCTCTGTGTTTCAAGTGCAATGGGCAGCATCCCACAATAAAGCACACGGAGGGAATGTTTCATAAGGATAAGCAGAATAATCCTTATAGAATGAAATTGAGAATCTACAAGCTGAAGTAGAGAAATCAAAAATTGAGAATATGATGTTCCTAAAGAGTTCTGAACAACAAGGAGCTCCAAGTCCCAAATACGTGGTGACTGCAAAAGAAGCTTACAATGAATTACCAAAGGAAAAGGACAATAAGCCATCATACCTGTAAAGATAAGGAGAAGCAAAAGTACCAACGCTATGGCTAGAATTTTTAGATCCATGTTCAACTTCAACTATTTGTTCAAAGAAATTAATAATAAATGAGCTAAACGGTAAAGGAAAGAGTCACATATAACATATCAGGAATATCTTTAAAAATATACATTTATATTTAGATCATTCTGATTGTTAAGATATAATCTGTTTATTCATTCATAGAACCAGGAGTCTCCATTGAATATGCAATGTAGTGTTAATAGTTACGTATTACTTATATGTATTTAGATTATATGTATAGTATTAGGTCATTGCAAGTTTATGTTCGAATTTAGTTTTTAAAATGTGGGGGAATGTGTGATGACAAGACACAAGTCATAAATCTGTTTATTTGCGTGAATACAAGATCTATAGAGATTGCAAATTTTAGTTAAGTTAGCCTTTAAAGCGTAACAATTCATTTTCTATGCTCCTCAACCTTTTGAGGGGAGTCAGAGCGCATTATTTTTTACGGAAACCAACTTGTGTTGACTACACTGTCAAGGTATAATCAACAATTGCTGATGTATTTTCATAAAGGAAAATTAATTATTAAGATAAAGGTCTTATTGAACATGAGCAAATTTAATACACATTCACTTTTTTGATGCTTCAATGTTTGTAACGTTATTTCATTGAACAAATACAAATTATAATATTGGAATAATTATATACATCTGGTATTTTAGTCAATTGATATCGTACCAAAGAATATCATTTATACTCGTAACCATCCGAGGTGAAGACGTGGATGCCAGCTCCACGAGGAAGGACGTCCGTGGCAGAGAATATCATTTCTGCTCGTAGCCATCTGCGGTGAGGACGTGGAGACCAGCTCTAAGAGGTAAGACGTTCGTGGCAAACAGCCTAAAGCTCGCTGTTCGTAAATGGATATAAGACCCATTTAATCGAACGTTTCGTTGTACTGTACAAGTGGAAGGCTTCTCACAGTCTAGGCAGGGAAGGCAAGCGGCGGCTCAACCTTTTCTCAAGCATACAGACCGCTGCACGCCTGAGAATGGTGATGCCAGTCGTGTCAGTTGGCAGAAAATGCTCCTGGCAGTCATGCTACGCCACAAAAGCCTGACAGAGGATCATTTTCCCGGTTCGGGTCATTTTCACTCGGGAGAAGTACAGGACCATTTTCAATTGGGACAGTGTAAGTAGGACCAGGTAAGTCTGAGAAATAATTTATACCAACTATTAAATATTCCAACTTTCAGCATGACTGATGGATTTATAGAACGATTATAAGATCAAGATTACGTAGGTTCGTGAAGGTGAGGTTATATGGGGAAAGCGGTCTGCAGCCACAGGGACTGGGCGCTCAACGCGATCTGACCGATATTTTTAACAGAATTTAAAAGGCGTACGTGCAGGTCTGAGCCCCCCCCCCCCAAAAAAAAAAGTGATTTGATGTCATTGTGATACTGAATTTCTATTTATTGCGTTACCTATTTAATAGTGATGAGCATGCATTATTTTTCTATGTGATTTGTTTATTCGTTGATGAAACGGCAACTAAATTTGTTTTCATACACTTTGTTTCTTTGTAATTTCAGTAATCAGCTTAAAAAACCCTGGGCAACCAAAAGATGTTTATCTGAACTCTGAAACTTTCCCAACCCCTTCATCCTGCGTCCCGCAACATCAATACTGATACTTGCAATTGTAATAGTGATAATAATGGTGTTTTCATGTGACGTCATCAGTTAGGCATTGGAGCTAGAAGCGCTTGTGTGCGTCCATCTGCTTCTCTTATTCCTGTGGATTTATTTAGCGGGAATGATCAGTACTGCCGTGAAGCAAAAAAGAAAAAATGGGTATTATCAATTTGTGTTCAGCTCATTTTTAAGATATTTCCCTTGAAGTCTCTCAGCAAGAGCATTTGGAGATGGTACTTCTGCAGGATCAAGCTCTGAGTTTTGAAGGCCCTGTTAATACCGGTTTTACTACATAGTAATGAAACTTGGACGTTGTCCTGTGGCCCGGAATCTCGACTTGATGCCTTTTGTAATAGGTCCTTCCACCGGATCATGGGGTACAATTGGCGGAACCATGTGTCTAACCAGTGGTTGCACTATGAAACTGGCATAGAATCTGATACTTGCATAATATATGATCACCTACTCAGGCTGTAGAGCCACCTGGTTCGCTTCCTGCAGGATGATCCTGCCCACCAGGATGTCTCTATTCGAGACAACTTTGGATGGGGGAGGCCTGTGGAACGACCTAGGCTTGGGCAGTTCGATCAAACCTGCCGTGAAGAGCTTGCGTTAGGCAAGCCCTTAAGGGACCCCCGTGGGCGGAAATAAAGAATGGATGCAGTTATGTTCCCCCGTCGATGTTAGCTCCCAGTGATCATAACAGTTAATGATATCTCTATATATGTATACAAATAGATGGATAAGTAGACTGATAGATAAATTAGATGCATATATATGTACACATAGGTATGTATATGAATGAATAGATAAGAAGTTGGAAGGAGAGATATAGATGCATATGTTGCCTGGCCCGGGAGGGGGACCTCATCCCCACTTTCTATCCCGCAAAGAAAGGCTCCTACGTTACACTTCTAAGAATACGGGATTGATCCAACATAAAACTGCTTAGGAGATCAAGTGCGCCCTTTGCCACTTATTGTCATTGATATTATAATACCTTTACCATTATCATTATTATAATTACTCTCCTCACTACAATCATTATTATTATTATTATCATCATCATTGTTATCAATATTATCATCGACATCATCATTATTATTACTATTACTATGTTGTATCACCATCGTCAATTTAATCTTTACTATTATCATTTTTATTATATCATTATTATTATTATGACCATTTTCATTGCATTCATCATTGTTATCGTTATCATTATTGTTACTATTATTGCTACAATTGCTATTATCATTATTATTGATATTATTAGAATTGCTACATCGTTATCAACGTTATAATTTCTATCCATCAAATATATATATATATATATATATATATATATATATATATATAATATAATATATATATATATATTTATATATATTTGTCCGTATATATGAGTATTCATATATATATTCGAAACTTTTTTTCTAGGACTTCATAAAAAGCATTAAATATTTTTTAGCCAATGAACTAAATGGAACAAGCCAAGATGAGGTAGAAAAATGGAACTGAACTTTAGGGTTTTGTAGTGGTATCATTTGCGCAAAATGCCATTTTATTTTCAGTGGCATTGTTTTTATCAGTAGGATGATGAAAAATAATGGGCCCAAGACACTACCCTAGGGAACACGGGACAGAAAAGGGAAAATATTAATGAAAAAGGAAACCTCAACTTAACCCGCTGGACACGGTCTGTTGAAGACCAGCGAGGTTCGGAACCTTGCGCTTTATAATCTGCACTGCCTTCGCGCTTCCTCCATTTGCCTTCCAGGAATGTATGTCATACGTCCGTGATGCTGTTTTGCATATCTTTATGCTTATCGACGTGAAAAAGGGAAATAAATATGTAAAATTGATTATGAAAATATTTGCTTGATAAGGTAGGTGCTTCAAGTATAGCCGCATCCACCCTTTGTTTCCACCTTTTGGGAACTCCCTTATGGCAAGCTGCCAGGCAGGGACTCGGCCCATCCCGATCTCCTCACGACAGGTTTGATCGATCTGTCCAAGCCACGACCTCCTAGGTCGTCCCACAGGCCTCCTCCACCCAGGATTGTCTCTTGCAGAGACAACCAGATGGGCAGAGTCATCCTGTGGGAAACGAGCCAGGTGGCCATATAGTTAATAGGTCCTTTGCCAGTCTCACGGTGCAACATTTCATTTGACACATGGTCCTGCCAATAATGCCCCATGATCCAGCGAAAGGCATTATCAGGGCCTTGCTCCGCAATGACTTAGTAGCACAGCCCAGTATCCAGTCCATGTAAGTGTTGAAAAGTGTTGGTGCAAGAACACAGCCTTGCCTCACTCCTAAACTAACAGGAAAGAAGCTCGACAGGCCCCCACCACACTTTACAGTACTTGCAGTACCAGTATACAGACTTGCTATTAGTCCAATAATCCTTGGAATGCCTCTCAGTCTCAGGATCTCCCAGAGTGATTCCCGAATCGAACGCCTTCTTGAGGTCGATGTAGGCTGCAAGCAGCCCACACTCGACCTCGCGATGGCGCTCTACAGTGACTCGAAGCGCAAGGATATGGTCTACTGTGGACTTATCAGGAGTGAATCCAGATTGCTCCGGCCTCTGATGCCTCAGTAGGTGGTCTCTGATACGTCTCAGAAGGATGTGAGCAAGAACCTTGCCTGATATGCTGAGCAGTGTGATGCTTCGGTGATTGCTGCAGTTCCATCGGTCCCCCTTCCCTTTCCAGAGGGGATGACCACACCCCTCAGCAGGTCAGGGGGAACAGTATCAGACCGCCAGATGATAGCCAGAACAGCATGCAACCCACACGCCATAGGTTCACCACCAGCTTTAACAGTTTAGCTGGGATGCCGCAAATACCTGCTGCTTTGCCACTCTTTAGCTTGGAGAGTGCTTCATTTAGGGAGGGCGGAGTCACGGCACTACCCGCATCTCAGTTAACTGTTGGAGGGTCAACCTGATACAACTGCTCAAAATACTCAGCCCGTTCCCGCACCACAACAGAATCTGAGACGATCTGGTCACTTACTAAGTGAACAGCTGTCACCTGTGAAGAGGGCTTGGAGTCCAGCTTTCTCAGGGCTTGGTGTGCAGGATGAAGGTCATTTATTAAGAAATGGCCTTCGACCTCCTCAGCAAGACTCCTAATAATCTGTTCCTTATCCCTTCTTAACAGAGACCGAGTTCTACGCACCAGAGTGGTGCAAATCCTGATCCTAAAGTGGACCCGGAGGGTAGCCACAACCAATCTATTGTCAGTACCACAGAACTCGGCACTCCCATACACCCTGCAGTTCCGGAGGATCTTCCAACGAGTGTTAACGAGTATGTGGTCGATCTCTTTAGTTGCATTACCGGCATCGCTGTACCATATCCAGTGATGTGGGTCTGGGCGCTGGTACCAGGAGCCAGAAATCTTCAATTTCTGGGACCTTGCAAAGTCCCGGAAAAGGAGGCTATTGTTGCCGCTGGTATCAGCTCCTGAACCATGTGGACCGAAAGACATAACATAGCCAGCTCGATCACAGCCAAATACTGCATTGAAGTAACCTAGGACAATATGAATATCCCGCTGGGGACACATACCTATAGTAATTATAGTGATAATCATATTGATAATGACAATAGTAATGATAACGATGACAATACCAATATGATGAAGATAAGAATGCTAGCAATGAACGTAAGAAGGACCTATTAGGCTGCAAATCATTATGATGATTATATCATTGATATCAATTACAATAAGAACTCTGCTTACAATCATAATGAAATTGATGATTTAGATAATCACAACGTCGATAGCGATGTCATCCGTGATGATAATGGTACACATAACCATTATGATAATTAAAAAAAAAAATTGAATATAATGTGCACTGTCTGGGATTTATATATATATATATATATATATATATATATATATGTATATATGTATATATATTATATATATATGTATCTATATATATTATATATATATGTATATATATTATATATATATATATTTTATATATATATATATATATATATATTATATGTATGTATATGTATATATATATATATGTATATATATTTGTATATTTATATATTTATGTGGCTTTAAGTATTCGCATTGTTCCAGGTAAGTTTCTTTCTTCCCTTCCGTTTCGAGTTCGCCTCCAACCCTCCTTCCGCGCCACAGGAAGCGACGCTGTGTCACCCGAGGCAGCAGAGGCGGGGATGCAGGCCTACTTCTGTGAGGGAGAAGCCAGACTGCACGCTTTGGCAGGAAAGATTAACCGAGAACTGATAAACATGGGCATGATGTTAGGGTTCCGAAACCATACTTGTTTCCATGACTATTATTGATCGATTCCTTTCTCTTTCATCTTATGATATTTTGCCGTGACATGAACAACACATCAAACGATAGTAAACTAACAGCAATATGTAAGTAACGTATAAATCAATATCTAAATAAACCAACATAGTCTAAAAGAAAGGACAAAGTAAATGAGTAAACCACACTGATACGATACTAAATGAATAAAGTCGAATACACCAGGAAGCACTAGGGTGTATTCCACACCGTGTGTGGAATACACACGGTGTTTGGAAGATCGCCCACAGGGTGTATATTGGTAGACCCTAACCGCGTTCAGGCAGATGGAGACAGTGGTAATGAGAGCATCAGGACAAAGCTAATTACGACTGGAATATTGGTGCAAGAGTATATGATGATAGAAATGGTAATGATAATAAGAAAGTATTATGGTCATGATGTTGATATTTATAGTGAACAATATTCACTGTGACAAATGAATGAGATTGTGTTCACAATACAAGTGATGTACTTAAACAATTTCGAAAGTATGGTCGAATTTCTTGGCATCATCATTTCTATTACCATTGCCAATTACAGCTCTTCTCGTGGTTCTTATCATCTCCCTCCTACCCGCGACGATTGTTAGAATTGTCATTACCAGCAGCATAACGTCACACTTATCACTTGGTAACAAAGACTACTTACGAATATTTTAAATTGGGACGGCCATCGTGACGTCATTAGAGCTGTCAAGTGATCAATCAGAGGCAGTAGTGGGCAAAAAACGTAAAAAAAAAATCCCACGAACTTTGTTATTAAGTATTAGTCTGCCGTGAACATCGTCTCTTTTTTTCTCGATTTGAATAAGATTCGCATCATTTTTCATCCTTTAAGTATGAAACTTCGAAACGGTGAACATTTGCATTAATTAATATTGGAGGAGCAAGTGGACTGCGAAAAGGTTCAGCTTCGAGTTTTAATCGTCTGCCGAAAGAACCCGAGAGGGAGGCTTTGGCCGTCAATCGCAAGAACTTTGATCCTGCGCTTGATAGTGACATTAGAGTTTGTGGAATACATTTTGCTAATGGTACTTACGATAGTGTTTTCTATAAAGCTATTCTATAATGTAAACGGTTATGTTATATCGCCATAACTCTTCCTAGGGGATGTATTTCTCCTGTGGAAAATACATCTTGTGGGTGACTGTTTACTAAAAGAGTATTTTCTTTTGGTTCAAGTTTCAGTTTAATTTGATTTAAAAACATTAAATGGAACAAATATGATAGTAAATCTTTAACGTATCTAGATGAGTATTGATGAGTATTAACGTATCGTGATGGGAATGTAAATTTAACCTTTTAGAAAAGTCTGGCTGTAACGTCCGAAAAAATATTGATAAAACCCTTGCTTTGAGCCGCTTTTCGAGAAAAAAAAAACAGGCCTAAAAGGCAAAGAGCAAGCAAGAAGGAATTTAACAAGTTCAGTAGGTGAGAATTTTATCCAACGACTACGAAACAGTCATATAAACAGCATTGAGTGCTAACTTGTACCCTTCAGAGATTTGTGGAACTTTAATTCTTTTTGTGTGTAAACACCAGGTGATTGTATGAGTTACAGATACATATCACCGAAAGAAATATCAGGCCAGCCTTTGCGTCTGCCTGACCAAATATCCGATAAAAAGGACGATTCTGGTAACTGTTTTGTACCAATAGAATTCCGCAACTTTTCGCTACATTTGTTTTTCGCCGCCGAATCAAGATTTATAATTCACCGACATTTTCTTTTCTCGCGGCTGATTCTTGTTTCTGCCCAACAGTGAGATGCGCGTAACTATGCAATGTTTTGTGTATTAGGTAGAGATAGATATCACCAAAACTAATATCGGGCCAACCACCGGGCCTTTTAGACCAGCTATCAGAGAGAAAGGATCTGGTAAGCTTTCATTTCATTTTTTCCTCATAACGTCTTTTTGCAACTAAATCGAGAGATTTGTATAGGCTGGCATCGTTCTCACAGCTGATTCAGCGGCCATTGTTGATCTTTTGCCCAGTGTCGTTTGCGTGCGCGAAAAGGTTTTTCTTATGATGACCGGCCCTATAGATTGAAGATAAACCTTTTCGCTTTTTCTATCGGCAGAGGTTGAAGGGAAGCAGAAAGGATGCAGAAAGCTACCCTCGTACTCGCTGTCATCAGCGCGCTCTTCTGTGCAGGTGAGAGAGAGAGAAAAAAAGAGATAGAGAGAGAGAGACAGAAAAAGTGAGAGAGAGAGCGCGCCAGTCTTAAACATAGTAACAGACACAGGCACACGCAACCAAATATATATATATATATATATATATATATATATATATATATATATATATATATATATATATATATATATAACGTTTGCGTGTGTATTTATATAAATATGTATATTATATTATATATATATATATATATATATATATATATATATATACATACTGTATATAAATAGATATATCCGTTCCGATCTTTGCGGCAGGATGATCGGTTGCCTCTGCTGTCGAGAGAACTGGGTCGGCTGCTCTGAGGTGGCTGCTCCCTCGGAGGTGAGAAGACCCAGCAGCGGCACGATTAGTGTAGGTGGCTACACCTATTACTAGTCATGCCGCAGCGATGGTCACCATTTTCAGGGAGTAGTCATAGCCTTCCTTACTGATAGAGGTTACCCCGGTCGATGAGCGTATAATTGAATTGAGACAGCAGCTTGCATTTGGTTTCATGTCTCTTATTGCTGTTTATGTTACCACTGACGTTTGTAAACTCCATGTGAAGGAGATGTTTTACGCTAAACTTCCTTTTGTGTCGGGCAGTGGTCCACGGCAATATATTTGTATTGTTCTGTGTAACTTCAATGCAGTATCTGGCTGCGATCGAGCGGGCTATGAAATGTCTGCAAGTTCGCAGAAATTGAAGATTTCTGGCTCTTGATACCAGCGTTCTAATCCTCATTGTTGGACGTGTTACAGCAATGTAGGTAATGCAGCCAAGGAGATCGACCTTATCCTTGTTTGCATTAGCTGGAGGATCCTCCAAAACCGCAGGGTGTATAGGTGTGCAGAGTTCTGTGGTACTGATCATAGATTAGTTAAGGCTACCCTCCGAGTACACTTCAAAGCTCGCCATCGGTCCAGTGATCACCCTGGGGTGTCTTATTTGGACAGGCTGATGGAGGGGGTGTGCCCGGGGGTTTGCTGAGGCAGTCTCTGGTCGTTTCACAGTGCTCGACAATCTGACGGACACTGTAGTTCTGTGAGTCACCTTCAAGCATGAAACACTCGATGCAGCTCAAGGATCGATTGGCTAATGCCCAAAAGCAAGACAGAATTTTATCTCACAGGAGACTGGAAGCTACATATGCTTGGCGTACAGATCGTCTGACAGATTGTTTTCAGGTGCGAAGCTCGGTCACTATTGAGAAGGGAGTCTTGCAGACGAGGTCGAAGGCCATTTCTTAGTAATGACCTTCAGAGAAACTCCTGGCCCTCTTTACAGCTGACTTCAGTCTACTCGGTAGGTGGCCAGATCATCTCAGCGCTGGGCTGAGTATTTTGAGCAGCTGTACTAGGTTGACCGTCCATGACTGAAGTTAGCGGGGCGATTTCCAAGCTGAAGAGTGGTTAAGCAGCAGGTCTTTGCGGCATCCCAGCTGAACTGTTAAAGGCTTGTGGTGAACTCATGGCGCAGAGGTTGCATGCTGTTCTAGCTGCCTTCTGGCAGTCTGGTACTGTTCCCCCTGACTTGTTGAGGGGTGTAGTCATCCCCCTCTGGAAGTGAAAAGGGGATTGATGGGACTGCAACAATCACCGAAGCATCACACTGCTCAGTATACCAGGCAAGGTTCTCACATTCTTCTGAGACGTATCAGAGACCACCTGCTGAGGCACCAGAGGCCAGATCAATATAGATTCACTCCTGGTAAGTCCACAGTGGACCGTATCCTTGCACTTTGAGTCATTGTAGAGCGCCGACGTGAGCTCGGGCGTGGGTGCTTGCAGCCTACATTGACCTCAAGAAGGGGTTTGATACGGTTCATCAGGAATCACTCAGGGAGATCCTGAGATTGAGAGGAATTCCAATTGGGATTATTGGAGTAATAGTGAGCCTCTATACTGTTACTGAAAATGCTTTAAAGTGTAGTGGGGGCCTGCCGAGCTTCAGTCCTATTAGTACAAGAGTGAAGCAAGACCATGTCATTGCACCAACACTTCAACACACACATGGACTGGATACTGGGCAGAGCTAATGTCCAAAGTCATTGGCCAATATCAAGGTTGCAGACCTTGACTTTGCCGATGATGTTGCTATTCTATCTGAGCTATTGTAAACCTCAGTGGTGGCTCTGGATGCAATTAGCAGTGAAGGGAAGCCTCTGGGTCTAGAGGTCTCTTGGACTGAGACTAAGATCCAGGACTTTGGGGACTAGCTAGAACCTGTTCAGTTGGTATGTGCTTGTGGCAAGGACATTGGAGTCACAGAGAGCTTTACATATCTTGGTAGTGTAGTTCATAACTCTGGGCTGTCAGACCAGGAAGTCAGTAGACGGTCCTGAGATCAGGGTTCATGAACTCTCTTGACAAGAATATTCGGAGATGCCGGTACCTGTGCAGAAGGACCAAGCTATGTGTTTTCAAGCCCTAATAATCCCAGTTTTACTATACGGTAGTGAAATCTGGACGTTATTTTGCGCCTTGGAGTCTCGTCTTGATGCCTTTTGTAATAGGTCCTTGTGCCAGATCATGGGGTATTGTTGGTGGGACCATGTGTCCAACCAACGGTTGCACCGTGAGACTGTTACAGGACCTGTATTTTCCTTGTGAAAGAAAAGTCGTAAAAGCTGCATCATGCTCGCAGACCATCCGTTTCGTTCCTTCCTTTCCATTATTTTGGTGATTCTTCGTTCCTCTCTCTTCGGCTCTCCTGTCTCCCTTTCGCACGAGGCACAAACGGCGGTTCCAGGAATCCCCGGCTTGTCATAGCGCGGTCTTCTTCATTTTCTTCTTTCTCATTCTCTTCTCTTTTTCTTCTTGTTCTTGATTTTCTTGTTGTTGTTATTGTTATTACTGCTATTATTACCATCATCATCATTAGTAGTAGTAGTAATAGTAGGAGTTTTACTATTACTGTTACTATTATTGGTAGTAATAGTAATATTATTATCATTATCTTTACTATTTTTTTATCATCATTATCTTTATTATCACTGTTATTGTTATTATTATCATTATCAGCATCATTTACTTTTTTCCTTTACTTTTTTTTTTACTTTTTTCCCCTTTTCATCTTCGCTGACCGATGTTGCTGCTCTCGAGGCTGCCAAGAGTTGCTATGTAAGACCAGCGTAATGATATAATTTTCCTGTCACTCGAGACAAAACACGCTTGAAAACCTGTCCTTAATTTTGGACCATTTAACGACCCGGGAGAGTCCAGGGCGCCGC
>NC_091564.1:419967-427467 GCF_042767895.1 Penaeus vannamei | reverse complement strand
TGGTGGGATTATCAGGGGAATGACATTTGATGCAAGATGTGTATTTTCTTATTCTCTTTTGATTAGAATGTTATTTCTTCATGGAAATTGGAATGTTATTTCTTCACAGAAGTGTCTATTTTGCCAGCCTCTAATTATCAAAAAGTACAGATGCTTATTTGATTGATTTGAGTAGATTTTGAATTTAGAATAGACGGATGTTTTAATGTCTTCAGATATGTCTTGTTGCTGTTGTCATCATGTGCACATTTCTTTTTTCCCCTGCTTGCTCTTAGGTCTATTACGTAATGACTGTATTTAAAGTTTGACTATGTATATATTTTCCTGTTTAGTAATTTTGATCCAGTGTCTGATATTTTGCATTTTCAACGAGTTGATGTGCTTATTTTGTTGATAGAGTGTTTATTTGTGCTGCTTGCTAAAAACATAGCACATTTAATGTGTATTCTGAAGTCCTACTAGTTGTTAAATAGAGGAGTTTAATAACAGATTTTGAATCGTTTAAGAGGACATGATAGTCTGTAAAACATCTGTGTGGTATATGCATGTGGATAATTTCTCTTAGTCTTTCAGAGATCCTTTTATGTAGAATTATCATGTTCAAAAGTCAGGTACATCCAGCTAATTCAACTAGAAACTTGTCATTATTTAGATATATATGAGAGCAAGAAATTAACCCTGAAAGACCTCAATTCTGTGGACATGCCTTGCTGCTCTAAAAAAGTGAAACTTTTCATATATAACTAAAGATAAGTTTGATCACTGATGTCTGCAGAGCTTAAATTTACACACCAGAAAATGCATGTCTCATGCTTCTATATCCAATAGCTATTAAGCAGTGGAGTGTGAGGCAGGCAGAGAGAGAGAGCACAAGTGAACAAGTGTGCACAAATTTGCATATTAAAACCTGTATCTAAGTATGTAAACAGTTAAGAGAAGGTAATAGACCATGGGATCAATGTATGAAAAAAAAAAAAAAAAAAAAAAAAAAAATGAGCTTGAGCTTGTAAGGGTTTTGGGGAGATTTATATGCCATACATTATAAAACTTCTTATATTATACTTAGTACATTTATTCATTTGTCAAAAGAGTTGTCATTAGGTGCTGTGATTGGCTCAGGAAGAGGAAACGGTATAAAGTAATGATTAAATGGGAATTGGTCTGAGTGTCAGTCAGCTTTAGGGGTTAGTTGCTTCAAATGCCTTGATATTAGAATTTTGCCTTGTTTCACTTATGGTTGTGGGTTATAAGATCATTTATAGTGGTGCATACAAAGATTTTTTGCACCATGCAAATACAGTCTTGAATTATCCCTGTTTCATTTATATATAATCAATACATGTTGTGCTTATACTGTAATGATATGCAGTATCCTTGCTTACTTAGATCCTGTCATGTAAAATAAATTTCAAATTATGATAAAGCTGCTTTTGTTTGGTAGTCTCTGTAGTTTATAACATGTAGTGTGCAATACTGTTTTAGCAGGGTAGGGCACTTTAGTTTTGATGTACAGATATATTTATGTATGGCACTATGGCAAAAAAATGTACACTGAATGGGTTTATGTACTTTTAAAGGGTCAGCTTTATTTATTTTACGTGTTGAGGCTATTTAATGAGACACATTTTTGAACATATGCATTCATGTGTTTTTGTTGATACATCATGAATTCCAGATCACAGTACTGTTCCAGTCAAGAAGAAAAACAATATAGATTGACTATTTCAGCTTTTGATATACTATGTACCCTTGTAAAGCCTCTGGACAGTTTATATGAATATATCCGAGTTGTGTCATGCATTTGTGTTTGACTGTGAGAGAAACAGAGACAGCTACAGAGAATTTATATTTTCATCATCACACTGCTCAGTATACCAGGCAAGGGTCTTGCCCACATCCTTCTGAGACATATCAGAGACCACCTACTGAGGCATCAGAGGCTGGAGCAATCAGGATTCACTCCTGGTAAGTCCATAATAGACCGTATCCTTGCGCTTCAAGTCATTATAGAGCGCCATCGTGAGTTCGGGCGTGGGCTGCTTGCAGCCTACATTGACCTCAAGAAGGCGTTCGATATGGTGTATCGGGAATCACTCTGGGAGATCTTATGACTGAGAGGAATTCCAACAAGGATTATTGGACTAATAGCTAGTCTGTATACTGGTACTGAAAGTGCTGTAAAGTGTGGAGGGGGCCTGTCAAGCTTTTCCTGTTAGTTCAGGAGTGAGGCAAGGCTGTGTCCTTGCACCAACACTTTTCAACACTTGCATGGACTGGATACTGGGCAAAGCTACTGTTCAAAGTTATTGTAATCTATCTGAATCTTTGGAATCCTTAGTGGTGGTTCTTGATGGATTTAGTAATGAAGCAAAGCCCTTGGGTCTAGAGGTCTCCTGGACTAAGATCAAGATCCAGGACTTTGGGGACTTACTAGGAGAACCTGTTTATTCGGTAAATCATATAATTTACTATATTTATGAGGTTAACCACTAGCCGCTGGGGATGGCATGTGTGAATATGCCATGCCCACAGTGTGTTTAATTTAGTAAGTGTTTTTACGTTTAGATGGCTCCACAGGTACTAAGTCACCAATGAGCCAATTACAAGGACTACCTGTCATACCTGTTTACTCTTTTCCTTGATTTTTGTTAATATTTTCTATTATTGAATTCTGCTGTTAGTAATGTCAATAACATTTTAGTAATTATAATGTAAATGACAAAAATAAGTGCCAATATTGATAGCTTTAGTAAAAAAAGCATTTTATTACTATTTCAAGGAAAGGCAAGGTCACAAAATCTACTAATTGACTCCTTTGTGGCTAAGCACTGGCTGAGCCATCTATGTACAGAAACATTTGACAAAATACTAAAGTGAATGCAAAATTACATGACATTATGGAAAGGAGAGAGAATAAGATGGGGACATTTGCTGGACAGAATAGGCTGGAAGGCATGTAGACCCATTGCCTAGGAACACAAAGTTTTTAGAAGGAAATGGATTGTAGTCCCCTAATCCTTCATGAATAATAGATTAGAGTTGTGACTACAATTGCCTAATGCAGTCAAGGGATTGACCTCATGTCATTGCCATAGGTGTTTTTTATCAGTTGTGTCTGCCACATAGGTATAAGTAGATCATGTATGTTTCCTAATAATTTTTATCATTCCATGTGCTATAAATTTCCATCCAATAACGATGTCTGTTTTGGCCAGGATTATTCGCACTCACGTACTTGGTGGATCCACTTTGACGCTAGAAGGTACTGGGTCTCTCTGACTGCCATGGATCACATTACATGTCAGATTAGTTTCTGTAATGCTGTTCCTTGGCTTGCCTTGGCTGCAGCTCTAGGAGTTGTTTGCAGAAGCCCGTTGTGTGCTCTCATGGCATGATTATTTGCATGTCTTAGTTATTTCCAGAAGAGATTGTTTTTGTATGTTCATGTATTTGTTATTTGTATGCTCATGTATTTGTATGTCTATGTAGATATTTTGTTTTGTTTTTTCTTCTTCTTCCTCTTCTTTTTTTTTCTTTTCTTTTTTTCTTTTTCTTTTATAATATTAACCCTTAGTATCTAATGACACCCCTGTAGGGTAATGGTGGTGAGCTGGAGTATCCTGTTACCTGATCCTGTCAGTGTGCTAGGTGAAAGTCAGAGCCACCCTGGGTAAGCTCTGCTCGGAACCCAGCTGTGAAAAGTTGCTGTTCCTGGGAGATTTCTGATGAAAATGTATGAATTGTACCTTTTCCCTTAGAGATATTAGACCAGCGATGCCCTCAGGCCTTTGGTTTTATATTAACATTTATTCAGCTGTGTGCGTTATGCATTGATTTTTTCTTCCTTTTTTTCAGGTATTTGCTTTTTGTTATTGAGATGCTTTGTTTGATTTATTTGTATGTATATGTATGTGCTAATTGTTTTTAAAATAATTTATTAAATGCTTTGGAATTATTAATACCTTTATGCAAGGCACTTTTTGAAGATGCATGGAATGTTTTTTTATCAGCTGATTATTTCATATGTCGATGATGCTTTAATAGTATCCTCAAGCTATTAGTATTTGATTTGATTATTTATTACTGCAAGTTAATTCCCAATGCATTGTATTTAGTGACAGATCTCCAGGGCGTATAAGGGGGAGTAACTACCCCCTAATACCCCCTGGCTGCCCTAGGTTTGTGGTTTCTAAAACTGCCTGGATTAGTATAGATGAGAACAGAGAAATGTGATTATAGCTGCAAACTAATATTATAGATCATTGTCCCCTGATATGTATATTTGTGTGTGTATATATATATGTATATATATATACATGTATATATGTATATATATATATATATATATATATATATATATATATATATATATATATATATATATATATATATATATATACATATATATATATATATATATATATATATATATATATATATATAGTATAAATATATATATATATATATATATATATAAATTATAATTGAATATTTATATATATATATATATATGTATATATATATATATAGTATAAATAAATAAATATATATATATATATATATATATATATATAGTATAAATATATGTATATATATATGTATATATATATATATATATATATATATATATATATATATATATATATATATATATATATATATATATATATATGTTGTGTATGTGTGTGCGTCTGTGTGTGTGTATAAATGTATGTATAGATGTATATGTATAAATGTATATGTATATGTATATGTATATATATGTGTATATATATGTGTATATATATATTTATATATATATGAAATATATAATATATATAATATATATAATATATATAATATATATAATATATATAATATATAATATGTATAATATATATAATATATATATATATATATATATATATATATATATATATATATATATATATATATATATATGAAATATTTATAATATATATAATATATATAATTTATATAATATATATAGTATATATAATATGTATAATATATATAATATATCTATATATCTATATATATCTATATATATCTATATATATATATATATATATATATATATATATATATATATATATATATATATATATATATATATATATATATATATATATTATATATATATATATAATTTCATATATTCCATATATATCATACATTTTTCTCCTCAACCCATTTGCTAAAACCAGTTGCTTGCCCTCAAGTGCAATAGTGTCTTGAATTAGAAGAAAAGATATTATAAGACTTTAATTTTCTTAAAATATTTCCAATGTATTGTTCGTTTTTACTTGTGTATGTGTAATATACCTTACATCCTTATCACAAGTTATTTTTCTTAGAGACTTAGGATATTCTTGATTTAAAGATTTTTATAAGATATGAATGCACTGTCCACTGGATTGGTTTGTTTTTTATCAGAAACTGATATGGGTTGTATTAATTAGAAGGGCAAATTCTTATAGAAATATCCAAGCCTGAAAAAGAATTTGATACAATGGAACAAGATGTGGATTGTAATTTTTTTCTTTTATAATATTGAAAGATTGCAGTACGAGATTTAGTCTTCGAGTGGATATGGCATGGAATATTTATTAAAAGACTAACAAGAAGGTTTGAATCACTTGCACATAAAATGCATGTTATTTTGTACAAACTTATGCATCAGTTTTACTAAAATGTAGAAATGTGTAGTTTCCCCCATTTACCTGCAGTTTTACTGTATGATAATGTATTACAAGAGTGTAGTGGTTTATATAGCACTAAATAGCACATGCTAACTTGCATGTTAGACATAGTGTTTGTAGCATGGATATTATTCAAATTACATCCAGTAAAGAATATTTCTGTGTGAAGTAGAAAATGTTAAAGATAAATAAGTAAATAAATATCAAATAAACTTGATGTTGCAGTGCAGCCACTCATTTCATCAAACTGAATAGGAAAATGAAAAGTAGTCGAGCCCAAACACCTGAAAGAGAAAAGCCAAAGAAAGTAGTTAATGGTGCATGGTAGATCTTTAACAAATATGACATGAAGAGCAAAGGAATAAAAAAGAAAGAGTATTAGTAGAGTGAAGGACTGCCCCATATAACCAATGAGCTCAGGCAGACTCGGGATTGTGGTGACTTTATTGTTTTCAGTGATTTCGGTCATTTAGGTCATTTAGAAGCTTTTATTTTTCTGCTGTTAATTTCATACCCAGTTTTGTGGTGATTGATTTACTTGCTGAGTGGTCGATTCTAACAAAAAAGTACTAATTAGTAAATAGGAAAATAAAGATAATGATTATGATAATAGTAATAATAAAAGATGCTTATTCTGTTTAAATAAGGTACATAAGTTTCTGAAGTGAAAACCTCCAAAGACTTTGAAAAGCAATCTTATTTGTGCTTTGTACCCTGTTGTAGTATAGAAGGTAATGGGATTACTTGGCAGATGTTGTAAATTAGTAAATTAATCGAAGGGCAGATAAAAAATATGTGCAAAAAAAATATGAATCATTAATGTTTTTGTATGTTAGATGGATAAAAATACATTGTAGATAGTCTCAGGTTCAGTGATGTTCTCAAGTGTAAAAGATTAAAAAATGGGTCAGACATCTAATAAACAAGAAGAAATCAACTTATTACACTTAAAGTAAAGCAGAAAGTGACACAAGAAAAAACAAATTCAATATACTTGAAATAAAGTGAGAAGTTAAGACACTAATGAATTGATATTTCCGTTTTGTTCTGCATTAAATTGTGTTCATTCAATACTGAAAACATTGGGACCTTGTCAGTAGTATTCCTTTAACTTTTTTAATGATTATTCATATGTTGCTAATTTTTTATGCTTGTCTCTGATCAGTTTTTATTTGTTTGATTGTAGTGGAGAACATAAAAATGCAGAATTAATGATAGTATTGTTACAAATAAGAATTAATTGTGTGTATTACTAATAAGCCTGAGAATAGATTATATTTTGGGATATTTTAGTCTATCATCATTTGTTATTGGTAGAACAAACAGTGATTTTGATAACCTAATGTAATATATTCAAGGTAGCTATTGACATTTTTGCTATATCGGTATAAGCATATATGTATATTTTTGTAATTTAGCAGTTTCTTTTTATATATTTTGTGTGTTTCATTCTTCTGTGTTGGCATCTCTTAAAGGCAGATATATAAGCATTGTTTTCACCCTGTGTTCTTCATTTTGTGTATTCTCACATTATCACAAATATGAGGTTATAAGTTTGACATGTCTGCTACTATTATTAGAAACAGAATTGTAATGAAAAGACAAGATACAGACTTTCATGGTGATTATTATTATCATTATCTTTTGTATTGTACTGTCTCCATCATTAGCATTTGTTATTATCATTACAGGTTGCTTAGTGATTTTGGTTGGGCTAATTGGCATCCTGGCCTGTGTACTGTCGAGAAGGGATCGGAGAGCTGTGTCAGCTGATTCGTTGATTAATGGATACGTACAC
>NC_091564.1:389967-397467 GCF_042767895.1 Penaeus vannamei | reverse complement strand
GTAGCAATATAACAATATTATTAAGATTAACAGTTATTAATCACTGTTATCATTTTGACTATTTTCAACATTCTTATTATCATTACTCTTATCTTTTATATTTTGTTGTCATTGTTTTTAATAATTGTTATTGTTTTAATAATTGTTGTTGTTATCATCATTACTATTTTATTTCCTATTCACATTCTCATCATTCTTGCAATCTTTATGATTTTATATTAATTTGTTCTTAGAGACCAATACTATTAATGATTTTAATTATGAATGATGGTCTCTGCCATGATCATTATCATGGGAGAGACCACCATTCATCATTAAAATGATAACGATACTACTAATAAAAATGCTTTTGCTGTTGTTGTTGTTACTATTGATATCAAAATTATTATCATCATGATCTATCATTATCATCAATATCAATATCATTACTATCGGTATCATTGTTGTTATCACGATTATCATCATCATCATTATCATCATCATTAATACCATTATTATTACTGTCATCATTAGTATGATCATTATTATAGCTATTATTATCACTATCATTAGCATAATCATAATTATCATCATTGTTATTACTTTTATCATTATTATTATCAACATATTCGCCATTACTATTCTATAATCATCATTACTACTATCATTATCATCATCACTATCACTATCATTAGTGTCACCATTGCTACTTCTGTTACCATCGTCTTCACCATCATTATCATCATCATCATCATGCTTAGCTTTACTGTTATGAATTATCTTTCTATGATTATCATCATTGCTATAATTATCATGATTATTATTACTATTATCATACTTTTCATTGTCATCACCACTGACGAAAGATCCAATGTAAATGATAATCATTACTTATATCAGCAGTATTATTATTTGTATGCTATTTCTTATCATTTATTAATTTGGCAACACCCTCCTTCTATTAATATTAGAATTTTTTTTTATATATCACCGTTGTTGTATTATCTTCACTAAAATCGTTCGTTGATTGATGTTTTGTTGTGGTTTTCATTAATATCAGAATAATTATAACTAACATTATGAGTGTTTTTTAAGTTTGTTGTTTGCAAAATGATTTTATTGGCCAAAATCATTTTCGACATTGATATCTGGCTGTTACGACGGTCAGTATTGTGAAACGAATAACAATCCTCTTATTACACTATCACAAACAGACGCACAATTAAATCATTTGTTAACAGGCCAAAAGGTAAGGATTTAGAAACGACGAAAACATGAGCCAAAGAGAAACGGAAGTTGTGGAAAAGGACCGAGGCGGCCATTTTGAGCGGTGCGCTTGGCGACCGTCGGATGTTAGCTGTTTTTTTTTTTTGCATTTTGGATCTGAGAGCGCAATGCTGTAAATAATTTGGGGAATTTGATTTTTTTGTGTATAAATGCTTTTATTTCTTGGTAGGTATATTTGGAAGAAAGATTTGTTCAACACGTAAAACCTGTATATGAAAACACTTCTATACGGGCACAATGAAAATGCATTTTCTAAAAAAACAACAACACCTAAATCTATTACAAAAACGATTAATCTAAAAGCCAAAAGAAGCTCATTAATATATATATGGTTAATTTACTCACCGTAAGATATACACATTCTCGTCATGGATATACAAACATTAGTTACAGTTACGCTCGACACAATTTATTAAGAATTTTGATAGTCACTGAAGGTTTAGGAAGTCGAAATGTTGTTGGTCATTATTTGTAAAGTAACATTATTTCAAAAGCATTTATTAGTACACAGTTGATTATGTTGCGGGAATAAGAAATGGGATTTTATTATTGTGTGTGTCTTGGTGTCTAAAATTCGTGTTCACATAGCTTACACACACACACACACACATACACACACACACATACACACACGCACACGCACACGCACACGCACACACACACACACACACACACACACACACACACACACACACACACACACACGCACACACACACACACACACACACACACACACACACACACACACACACACACACACACACACACACATCCCCCCTCCCCTCCGCCACCCTCCCCCCTATCCATTACCTCCCCCCCCCCGTGGTCGACTTTCCTAACCTTGATCCGCTGTCATTTCTCTCCCTAATCCTCATGATGACACATAAACAACATGCCGACACCCCCACCCCCTCCTTCCCTCCCCCTCTCCCCTCTCCCCTCTCTCTCTTCCTCCCTTTTTCTCTTTGACCCCTCCTTTCTCCTTCCCTTCCTCTCTTCTTCTCTTTTTCTCTCTATACACTCTCCCTCCCTTCCCTCCCATTTCTCTCTATACCCCCTCCCCCCTCCTTCCCTCCCTCCCTTTCCCTCTTCACCCCCTCCTCTCCTCCTTCCCTCCCTCCCTCTCTTCCTCCCTTTCTCTCTTCACCCCCCTCCTCTCCTCCTTCCCTCCCTCCCTATCTTTCTACCTTTCTCTCTTCACCCCCTCCTTCCTTCCCTCCCTCTCTTCCTCCCTATCTTTCTACCTTTCTCTCTTCACCCCCACCTTCCTTCCCTCCCTCTCTTCCTCCCTTTCTCTCTTCACCTCCTCCCTTCCCCCCATTTATCAGTCCCCCCTTCCCCGCCCCTCCTCTCCTCGGCTCGGCTCCCTCTCCCCTTCACACCTCATCTCCGTTTTCTTTTCGTATCCCATTTCTTCGCTCCAGTATTTTTACTTTTGTTATCTTCTCCTTTGTTATATCGTTGTATTCGTTACGTCTTGTTTGCATTTTCTTATTCTCGTTATATTCGTAGTTATAACAGAAAAAAATAACGTAATTAGGGGAATATAGAATAACTTTTGTTATTTTCACCTGTGTTGTGTCGCTATTTCCACTACATCTTATTTGTATTTTTGTATTATCGTTATATTCATAGTTATAACTTGTAAACAAAGGATGAATAATGGACGAAGAAGAACCGATAATGAATTTTAGGAAAAAAAAGAGACCCCCTCCTCCCCCTCCCCTTCCACCCACCCCACCAACCCCTATCCCTCTACCTCCCCCCACCCACCCACCCCCCACCCAGGAGTCGTACAACCCCCCACCCCCCCACCCCCCCACCCCCACCCCTTGGGCCTCGTACCATCTGTGGGATTTGGGCCACGTGCTCCCCCCCCCCCCCGTGGGATTTCAGGGGGGTTCATGGTGACGTCATTCGTAAGAGGGGGAGGGGGAAGAGGGGGAGGGAGGGGGAGGGGGTGAGGTGAAGGGGAGGGGAGGGAGGAGGGGGAGAGGGGGTGAGGTGAGAGGGGTGAGGTGAAGGGGAGGGGGAGGAAGAGGGGGAGAGGGAGGGGTGAGGGGGTGAGGGGGTGAGGTGAAGGGGAGGGGAGGGAGGAGGTGGAGGAAGAGGAAGAGAAAGGCATGGAGGAAGAGGGAAAGAAAAAGAAATAAAAGTAGGAAGAAAAGGGAGAGTGGGAGGAACCGGGATGAGAGGAGGAGGAGGATGGCAGGAAAGCGAGTGGAAATAATGAAAAACGTAACAGAAAAAAAGCGAAAAAATAACACTAAAAGAAACGCGATGAAAAATAAAAATGTTAGAAAAAAAGACAACCGGACGAAAAACCCAAGAAAGAAAAAAAACGAACAAACACACAAAAAAACAAAACAAAACACACAAACAAACAAGAAAATAAAAAACAAACAAGAAAACAAGCAAACGAGAAAACAAACAAACAAGACAACAAAACAACATACGTCCATAGGTCTATCTTGTTTTCTCCATCAGGTTAGCAAAACAGTCATGTGTGGTCGCTGTCTGTTGTATGTTGTATTTTGGCACGAAGGAATATTATCATTATTTATCTATTTGTTTATTCATTCACTTATTTATTTACTTAATTCATTTATCATTATTTATCTAATTATTTATTTATTTACTTAATTCATTTACCATTATTTATTTATATTTATTTATTTATTAATATTTATTTATTCATTTACCTATTTATTTACTTAATGCATTTATCATTATTTATCTATTTATTTATTCATTCACTTATTTATTTACTTAATTCATTTATCATTATTTATCTATTTATTTATTCATTCACTTATTTATTTACTTAATTCATTTATCATTATTTATCTATTTATTTATTTATTCACTTATTTATTTACTTAATTCATTTATCATTATTTATCTATTTATTTATTTTTTCACTTTATTTATTTACTTAATTCATTTATCATTATTTATCTATTTATTTATTTATGCACTTATTTATTTACTTAATTCATTTATCATTATTTATCTATTTATTTATTTATGCACTTATTTATTTACTTAATTCATTTATCATTATTTATCTCTTTATTTTTTTCACTTATTTATTTACTTAATTCATTTATCATTATTTATCTATTTATCTATTTATTCACTTATTTATTTACTTAATTCATCTATCATTATATATCTATTTGTTTATTTATTCACTTGTTTATATACTGAATTCATGTATCATTATTTATCTATTTGTTTATTTATTCACTTAATTCATTTATCATTATTTATCTATTTGTTTATTTATTAACTGTATTTACTTAATTCATTTATCATTATTATTATTACTATTTAGATCTCTTGAATCATGTAAATATGGGTTATATTTCCATGATTTAGACTCGAGATTCTGCGTCCGAGATGGCGCTGAACACGAAACCTAAGTCGTTATGAACCGAATGGAACGCAAAGACTGATTCATTTATAACAATTGTATTCGAACTGTATTTGGGGCAATTCTGGGGAGGCTGTAATGGGAGGGGGGGGGCGGTGGAAGGGGGGAGAAAGAGGGAGGGAGGGTAAGGGAGGGAAGGAGGGGAGATATGGAGGGAGGGGAAGAAAGGGGGAAGGAGAGTTCGAGATGAGAATGAGAGGAAGAAGAGGGAGGTGGAGGGGGGGGGGAGAGAGGAAGAGGGAGATGGAGGGGGCGGGAGGAGGAGGGAGAGGGAGATGTTAGAGGGGGGGGGGAAGAGGGAGAGGGAGAGGAGTATAAGAGAACTTAATTGGTGGGGGGGGGGAGGGGGTGGGACAGGAAAGGGAGTGTTAAGAATGGCTAATGGGGAGGGGGAGGGGAGTAACAGGGAGAGGGGAGGGTGGAACAGGGAGGGGGGGAGTAGGGTGGAGGGACTGAAGTAAACTGTCCAAGCCTTGAGGGATTTTTGACCCCGCGAGGCAAAACACTCATTAACCTGACCTCATCCCGAGCGATTATCTTCACAAGTGATGAAAAGGGACAGCCGTAATAATCATAGCAAAATGGCGGCAGGAAAGTGGCGGGAAAAAAAAAATGACTCAATCGATGCGCAATAACTTTATACCGTTTAAATCTCCTAATTCTTCCTCTATCTCAAGCGTTATCGCCTTTTCTTTTATCCTCTCGGTCGGTATATCCATCTGCTCCGATAAACAACGAAGGAGACAGGAAACAGAGCACGTAATTAGAGAGAAAAGAGGCATATTGGCGCTATCTCGGTGACGTCACCGATGCGCTGGAAAACCCTCAGGCCAAAACGATGCGTCAAAAATACGTTTTCCTTTCGCTTGTCTGTTGTCTTCCGCGTTTATTGTCTTGTCCCTTGTTCTCTTTTCCGTTCTTTTTAGTCCTTCATTTATCATCATTATTGTTATTCATTATGAGTATCATTATTAATGTTGTTCTTATCATTATTATTGTTGTTGTTGTTCTTGTCGTTATTATTATTAGTCTCCCTTCTTTTCTCTATTTTCTTTTCTTTTTTAATCGGTGCTCATTTGGTAAATGAGTTTGGCAATTGCTTATACACTGATTTATCCTCATTTATCTCTCTCCCCCTTCTCTCTCTCTCCTTCCTCCTCCTCTTTCTCCTTCATCCTTTCTTTTTGTTCTTTTTCCTTTTTTCTTCTTTTTCTCCTCCTCCTTCTCTCTCTCTCTCTCTCTCTCTCTCTTCTATCCAGCTATATATAAAGTGTCGACCTATGCATCCACTCAACTATTTGGGTCTATTTTTCTATATTTGTCCAGGATTATATGTCCATTTTTCTGTCTCAGTATTTCTCTTCATTTTCTTCTTTTATTCCTTTTGTTGTATTTCGAGCTAATTCCCAGACTGTCTGTTTCTCTTTCTCTTTATCCGTCTGTTTGCCTATCCTCCTTTCTATATTTCAGTCTATATCTATCTCTTAATGAAAAAAAAAAAAAAAACAAGCATGTAAGGATATATGAATATATAAAATATAGGCAATAAACAGATAATAACATAATAAATATGATATCTTTAAAGAAGAAAATCTGTTTTATTGTAGATAACATTTGTAATCGCTAATCAGGTAATATGTTTTATCAGATGTTTATTGTCTGCTATTGCACTTCTGTGAAATGAAAGGACTTCCTGTTTTCATATATTTTTCCTGTCAGGAAAATCTCAATTAACGGTGAAGTTAAGACACATTTATTCTAGGTCAGTTTAATGGGTTAATGTGAAGGCCTTTTGAGCGTATTAGGTGTACAAACTTCCTGTTTTTTTTTTTTCTTTTTCTTTACCTGTTGCCTTTCATAAAAATCCTTTATATCACACGAGAAAATACGAAATTTAAAAATTCATCCCTTAGGTTTCTCTCTTTTAACCAC
The DNA here is from genome assembly GCF_042767895.1 of Penaeus vannamei. NCBI lineage: Eukaryota > Metazoa > Arthropoda > Malacostraca > Decapoda > Penaeidae > Penaeus > Penaeus vannamei. The sequence continues at coordinate 390,832 of NC_091564.1, read as the reverse complement.
GTGGTCGTTACACTCAGAGAATAACAAGGAAAGTTGGCTGTGAAATATATCATCATGAAAAGGAAAATGTAAAATCCCCTTATTTCAAACATTAATACCACATCGGCCTCAATGTTTGACCAAGCTTTCATTTTTCGCTGTGAGAATAACAAAGAAGACGAAAGAAAAAATGGCGGGAAGGTAGCACAGAAAATGAGGTTCGGCCGCTTGAAACATCGGGTTTAGTCTCGTATCCCCGCAATTTCCGATTCCTTGGGAGATACGGACGGGGAAATACGCAATAACAAGAGCTTACGAAAAATCCAGCGTTCCGTTATCTTTCGTTGTTGTTTTACACAATGGATCCCTGATATGTTGTTTCATTCTCATTTTTTAAAACTTTAATATTGTGTTCAAGATTGTTGATAATTCGATGTGCGTAGACAGGATAGAAAGAGAAACGGAGAGATAATAAGAGAGAGAGAAAAGAAACAAAATAAATGGACTTACCTGTAAACCCCGCGTACCTACCTGTATCGCTGCAGTTAAATCGCGACGTGGCAACTCGGGCAAGGGAAAATCTAAGCCATCAGATATAAGAGAAAGTCGAAGTCACGAAGTTGGTCAGAACGTTATCACTCCCTGCGCCGAGAAGGAACGTCTTTCAGTTCTCTTACTGCTGCGATTCTCCAAAAGTTTTAATACTTGAAAAAAAGAGGACTTGAAGAAGAGAGAAGAGAAAGAGAGCATAGAAGAACGCCAAGAAAGGAGAGAAAATAGGAATTGAAGAGTTTCAAATTCCCAAAAATATGCGGGTTGCCTTGGTACTCAGCTGGCTCCTTCTGGGAGGTAAGTTCCCATTCAGAAACACGTGTTCTTTTGTTCA
>NC_091564.1:374967-387467 GCF_042767895.1 Penaeus vannamei | reverse complement strand
CACCACATCCTCCGGAAGCGAAGCGGAAGGGGGGGGGAGGGGGGAGGGGGGAGAAACAAAAACAACAATGAAACGAGCAAGAGGAAACGCTACCCAAGGCCGTTAAAAAGGGGACGAAGGTACAAGGTCTAAAATATATATAATATTTGTCTGTATTTATTGTATATAATTGCTCACAGCAAGGATTGTAGCTGAACCAAGTGCTCTTCAAAAAGAAACAAAACAAAAAAAAAATTCACGAAAACAAGAAGAGAGAAGATCGCAAAAGAACAAGCTCCCTCTTCCTTAAATCTATCTATATCTATCTACCTATCTATCTATCATCTATTTATCTATCTATCTATCTATCTATCTATCTATCTATCTATCTATCTACCTATCTATCTATCTATCTATCTATCTATCTATCTATCTGTCTATATACATACATACATATATAAAAAAGCACCATGACCATTAGTTCCGAACAAAACCCGTTAAGAGCTCTCCAAGACACGAAGGAGATCTGTTGGAACAAGTGACTGTGGAAAAGCACGCACACGGGGTCTGTGTCAACACTGCTCCTGAAGCCGTTATTGTAGACAGACAGATGGATAGATATAGATAGATTGGTAGATATAGATAGATTGGTAGGTATAGATAGATTGGTAGGTGTTATAGATAGATAGGAAGACAGGTGTATCAGATGGATTGATGATGGATAGATGTAATATCGGCTATCGGTTCCAGTTACTTAGATAATTATTTTTTTCTATTTTTTATTTTACTATCGATTTTGTTTCTTTATTTTGTATTTATGAAGAGAATCATTGTTGTTGTTTTTTTTTTATCTATTTCGTTGTTGAGGATTTCTTTAATTTTGTATTTTCTTTATGGTTGATGGCGCTGTGTCCGATATAGATTATCTTTTTCGTCCGTTATCTTCGTTTCTTGATTTATTTCTTATTCGTTTGAGTTCATAATTGTAACTTTGATATTATTTCTTTCATAATATTTCTTTTCTCTTTCCTGACAACACAGGCGTTCAAAGGACCACGTCTGGTTATCATTATTTCTATCTATTTTTCCTTTATTCGCCTTTGTTGTAATTTTATCAATGTGTATTTATATCGTTGAGTCTATTATCGTATATATATATTTTTTCCTTTTTTGTTTAAGGCACCCATTTCGATATTTAGGATATTCTAAATGATTAAGAAAGAGAAAATTTGCGTCGCAGACAGCTTAAAAAGTTTATTCATGAGAGTAATCCCATCAAACTGGTTTAACTTTTTTTGCGACATCTCTAAATCGCTTCGCAAATCATTAATACAAACGAACTGGAAAAAAATCATCTACACTTCCTTTAAGAGATCAAAAGAAATAAAGAAAACAAAGCGATTATAAAGACAAAGAGAGGAATTATTCATCCGTATGACAACGCGATCGATAACCGGAAATATAAAGACGAGTGAAATTTTTCCCTTCACATTGAGGGCGCCGTCTCAAGTGCCGCCATATTTAAATCCGTCCCTTTGTACCGCTCCTCTTTTTATTCTTCTTTCTCCCTTTTTTCAAGTCATTAACCCCTTAATCATCTATCTTCGCCATCAATTAAGGAGATAATAGTCACAGATCTAACAAAGGACGCGCTTTGGGAGACATAAAAGTATATTATAATACTACGGAACGCAACCCTGACCTAGAACTTGGCGAGCGCAAGGCGTGTTTCTTTTGTTTACATCCGGGAATTCGCGTCCACAGCACATCCTCCAGATTTTAAACCTTCCTCTTATGATAAAAAAAGATAGCATAATGATTGTAATAACAGCGATTCCTCTCTTATGGTAGAATAGAGAACACGGATAATGATTATGATAATAGCGATGATAGTGATAAAAAAAGGGAAGATTCGTAAATACTCTCAAGGTTTTAAGGGACGTTAGAAAGTTACCCGAAGCGCTGAGGTGTAATTATGCATCCCACAAACTCGTTCCTTTTTTTACTCTCTCTCTCTCCCCTCCCCCCTTGTTTTTTTCTTTTTTAAATGATTTGTGGCGCCGAGATCATTACCACGACCTTCGCTTCCCGCTTACTAATTCGATCTGGCGGCCGAAGGAGAAGAAGGAGAAGGAGATGAAGAAGGTTAACGATGCCTCCTTGTCCGCCGAAGACGCTCTCGCCGCGATGGAATTATTGATGCCTGTCGATGATTTATTCATAGGCGGATGGCTCAGGGTGATATATTTTCTGGTTTTGTTCTTTGTTCTGTAGCTTGTTGCGGTGCGTTCATGTAAGTATATTTACATATGCGTGTGTATATACATACACGCAAACACACGCATACACATACGTACACTCATACGCACACACACGCACGCACACGCACACGCACACGCACGCACACACACACACACACACACACACACACACACACACACACACACACACACACACACACACACACACACACACACACACACACACACACTCACACGCACACACACGCACACACACACACACACACACACACACACACACACACACACACACACACACACACACACACACACACACACACACACACACACACACGCACACACACACACGCACACACACACACACACACGCAGCTTCAGTCCACACATCTATCTTAAAGCAAAATTCAAGAACGACGAAAGAGAAGAGAAGAGAAACTCCAAGAACAACAAGTACCGAAAAAAATACAACAATCATTAGAGAAATTGACTCGTCTCCGCACGAACGAAAGAGGATTTTGGCGGGAATTTCTCCACGAAGTGAAAACAAAAGAATCGAGGGATTTGAAATGTCGGCGAATTTAATTGATATTGGCTGCATGGGCGTGGGCGCCGTGGTGCAGGGTGGGCGTCGGGGGTAGGGGGAGGGGGAAGGGAAAGCGAAGGGGAAGGTTGCGGGGGGGGGAGGGGGAAGGAGGGAAGAGGGGGGAGGGTTAGGGGGAGGGGGGAAGGAGGGAAGAGGGGGGAGGGTTAGGGGGAAGGGGGGAGGGGAGAGCTGGGGGGGGGGGTATATTGCAGAAAAGATGCAAGTCACCCTACGCATCCTCTTGGCAAGGGTCAGGAGGAGGGAAGGAGAGGAAGGAGAACAGGAGAAAGCAAGAAGAACGAGGAGGTACAGAAGATAGAGGAAAGTTGGAAAAAACGGAGTCGAGGAATGGGAATAAATAGAGAGCGAAGAGCAAATAGACAAGAAAGGGGGGAGGAGACAGGGCCAAGGAACGAGTATGTGTGGGGGGGGGAGGGGGGGTGTTCCCTAATATCGGCTGTCAAGGCGATGAACGGCGAAGGGACGCGGCGGCGCAGGGCTGGCCAGGTCCGGCTGCACGGCCGCCTCCGCACGCCCCTCTGGCCGCGCCTTTTCTCTCCTAGATATAAATATATACTTTACATATATATGTATGTATATATATATATATATATATATATATATATATATATATATATATATATATATATATATATATATATATATATACACATACACGTGACAGACACACTCACACTCTTACATACACCACAACCACCACTTCTCTCGTACTGACTATCTCTCTCTCTCTCTCTCTCTCTCTCTCTCTCTCTCTCTCTCTCTCTCTCTCTCTCTCTCTCTCTCTCTCTCTCTCTCTCTCTCTCTCTCTCTCTCTCTCTCTCTCTCTCTCTCTCCTTTATCGTCTTTTCCTTGCTCCTTTTACCTCGGCCTTTGGCCCTTCTACCTTGTTATTTGTTCATTGTTCTTCCTACTTATTTCTCCTTGTTCATTGTATCTTCTCTTATCCTCTTCATCATTTCGCCCTTCCATCACATTCTTCCCTCGACCCATCTGGTTGATCATTTGCGTTCGTGCATTTTCTGGTCTTTCTCTTTGTTTTAGTAATGGCGAAGGAAAGGGAGAGAATGAAAGAGGAATAAGAAAAAAACGAGCAAAAGAGAATAGGTGAAGAGATTAGAAAGAAATAGGAAGATAGGGTATAAGGCGTAGACTAATTCAAGATAAGGAAGAAGAAAAAATTGATGAAATTTTCTTTAGATGGGCTAAGGGAGAGAATCAGGATGGATAGACGAATGGATAGGGGTGAGGGGGGGAGGAGTTTGGCAGGGGAAGGGGAGGAAGGGGGGAGAGGAGACTGGTAGGGGCAGAGGGGGAAGGGAGGAAAGGGTGTTGGCAGGGGCGAAGGGAGGAAAGGGAGATGAGGACTGGCAGGGTAAGAAGAGTCAAGGGGTTTGGTAGGGGAAAGGGGGCTGGCAGGGGGGAGGGAAAGGGGGAAACAGGTTGGAAGGGGGAATGGGAGACACAGGAAAACAGGATTGGCAAGGGCGACAGAAGGAAATGGCAGAGGGAAAAGGGGACTACCCCAAGGGAGATGGTGCTGGCAGGGTGATTCGGCAAAAAAGTTGTTTATCAGTTTATCAAGGGTAGAAATACAGGCAGTCAGCGTACCCCCCCCCCCTCCTTCCCCTTAAAAGATCGGATATTCAGTGAAAATTCAAATCCGATGTCTTCAACTCACAAAATCCATTCAAATTTCTAAGTTATTCTTAGTTATTCTCTCTCACCACGTTTGTATTTTTTTTTTATCGCATTAGTCTCTCTTTTTTCCCTATTTTTTGTTTTATTTATTTATTTTCATCCGAAGGGAAACGTATAACGAACAATGATAAATTCAAATATATCAACAGTATTTGGTACATCAACTTCTATGGATATTCATGAAAGCAAAACAAATTCCTTAATTAGTATTTTTTTTCATCGTGTTTCCACACTCGCTATGCAGCTGTGTACAAAATATTACAAAATCCGAAAAAAAATGAATAGGCTCGTTGTCTTCCGGTTTAATATTTCAAAAGATTTCAAATTCGTGGAAACGGTTAAGGCTGTTCTCTTCGTCAAGGAATCTAAAATACCTTATATCTTATAGCCTCCTTACTCTTCTTAGCTATTTAATTCAGTTAATAGACCATGATGAGTAGTAATGTACGGTGTATTATGGGCTCGCCGCAGAAGACATAAAATTAATTAAAATGTTGGACGCGAAACCGTTACGAGAAAAAAACAAGAGAGGTGTTTTTTTTTTGTATTTTTATCGCGTTTTGTAATTCCCTGATTTGTTTAAAAAAAAAATATGTTCATGAAAAGCAATTATTAGTATGTTGGTATGATGGAATGTTTTGTGGGTCATTCTGATAAATCATTTAATTGAGTAATGATGTTATTAGTGATGATAAGTGTAGGCAACTGGAAAGCCGTGTGATGATGATGACGATGATGAAGATGAAGCCGAGAATGATGCTGAATAATAACAATAACAAATATAATGATTATGAATAGTAAACAGGATGAGGCTAACGACAATAACTACTACTACTTCAGCTTTTAATAGTACTACTATCACTATTACTAATATTCGTACTACTAATACTAATACTGGTATGCTGAAATTACCACTATTTCTACCAACGAATGATGATAATGATATAATAAGGATGATAGTAATAGTTATGATAATGATGATGATACTAGTACTAAGGATGATGATAATAATGATAATGATTTTAAGTCATAATGATATTAATAATTATAATAATTACGATAATGATAATGATAGTAGTAGTATTAATGGTGATAATGATAAATTCAATGATAATAACAATGAAAATAATAGTAATAATAATGATAATAATAATAATAATAACAACATTAATACAACAAACACGACAATAAGATTAGAATAACAATAACAACAATAAGAACGAAGTCACCAACACCATGAAAAAATGATAATCAGGAAGACTAATAAAAACACGAAACGAAAGAAGAGGAAAGATATTTTACGTAATTTTAAGGGGTTTGTTTCTCCCACTTTCTCTTCTGCTTAGCGGTCGGTGACGTCATCAAGGTCCATCGCTTCATCATGTAGCATTTCTCCTTTTGTTGTCTCTGTTTTTATACGTTTATTTTTATTATTCATTAACTATTATTATTATTATTATTATTATTATTATTATTATTATTATTATTATTATTATTATTATTATTATTATTATTATTATTACTATTATTATTATTATTTTGTATTTGGGTATTCGCCGTTGTTAGTTTCATAATTAGAAGTAGTGGTGGTAGTATTACTAGTATTATTTTTAATATACTGTTATTATTGTTTTATTTCCATCACAGTCATCATTATTATTACCATTATTATTGTTATTTATATTATTATTGTTTCTGTTATTATTACTATTATTGTTTTTGCTATTATTACTATCATATTAATTATTACCACCATTAATATTATTATTACTACTATTTTACTTGTATTGTCGTCACTGTCACAATTATTATCTTTGTTATTCAAATTTCTTCGGTAAATCTCTGTGAACATCCGCAAAGCCGAGAAACGCACAACCGAGAACGATAATCTTTTGGTGTGCGACGAAGCTGCGGTCTCAGCGAAGCGAGAACAGTGTCTTTTTGGCGACCACACATCGCGAACTAACTAGAGAGATTTGGTCTAGAAAGTTCCGAAGGCAATTTATGCGAACGAGTAGAATATTTTCTCGTTTTCTATCCATTTGCGTTTGGTCGAGGTGCGGCAAGATGGCCGCCGAGTGAAGCGGTTTCGAACTCGAAGTTTCATTGGAATCGAATGCTTTTTATGGGAAACCTTTTGTTTTTGTTTTTCTTGATATCTTTATGGGTTTGGGGAAGTCATACATGTATCTATATGCAGAGGTCTTCTGTTTCTCTGTTCTTTGATAATTAAAACAATAAGTATAATAATGATGATGATAATGATAACAAGAAATAGGATAATGCAAACAAGTACTCATATTTTCCCATTGCTCTTTGTATCAGAAAGGAAAAACGGGCGACGTAGAACAACCTTTCCGATAATAAAAGACGAATCAAACATGAAATTCCTTTGTTCTCGAAAATAACAACAATGGAGTGGAACGAGGAAGTACATCTCCCTCCTCCTCCCCTCACCCCTCCCACCCCCCTCTCCCCCCCTTGTCTTCACCCAACCTTTCTCCCACCCAGACTCTCCCCTTCCCCCCCACCCCCCCCACCCCCTCACCCTTCCCCTGCCACCCATACATGCCACCTGGCGCGCCTCCAACCCCTACCTGCTTATCAGTCCCCAAAGTCTTTCTCGAGTCCTATCTCAGCGTCCGGGCCTACCTGTTGACCTGTCTTCGGACTGCCCTCCCGACCCCCTGCCCACTTCCTTGATCATATACCTTCTCTTCGTCCCCCTCCCTTTCTTCCACATTTGTCTCCTTCCCTCTCTTCTCCATTTTCTCTTCGCCACAACTCAACCCTGATGTCTTCTCTTTCTTCCTCTTCTAATTCTTTCTTCTCCTTCAGCTCTACCCTCTTCTCATTTTCATCTTCTTCTCCTTTCCCATCCTCTTTCTTCTTCTTCTATTCCTCCTCCTCCTCCCTTTCCTTCGCCTTCTTCTTCTTCCCCTTCTCCCCCTCCTCCTCCCCCTTCTCCTCTTTCTTCTCCTCCTCCTCCTCCCCCACCCTCTTCAGATTTTCCTCCTCCTCCCTCCTCCTTCTCTTCCATCTTTCCCTCCTCTTCTTCCTCTTCTTCTTTCTTCTTCTTCTTCTCCTCCTCCTCCTCCTCCTCCTCCTCCTCCTCCTCCTTCTCCTCCCTTGACCTCAGCAACATACCAACAACCACTAAACACCGTGTTTGTTTGCCACTCTTATCTCTCTCCCGAATGACCCATGACCCTTGACCTCTCTCGCCTGTGACCCGGGGCGCTTCTGGTATCCTCGCACCGGCGGGAGAGGGGGTGAATAGGCCTAGGCGCGAGAACGGCTGTGGCAGCTGTGGCGGGTGTTGGATGTTGATGGCCCTCGTGGTGGTCGCCATTTTGATTTATTTATTTTGATTTATTTATTTATTATTATTCTTTGGTTTGCTTCATTAATTGGGACTTTTCTTCTTGTTTTTATGAGTAAGATGTTTGCATCTTTAGATTATATATATATTTTTTTCTTCTTTTTTATTTTTTAATATTTTTTTTCATTTCATCATTCAAGTGATATTGTGATCGTCCTCTTAATTAGATTTAGAGATTACGTGTCATGGTAGGATGATTGACATACTCGTGCGTCATGAAATTAAGTAAACGATAGTGTCATTAATTGGCGGAATGATTTTTTTCTTTCCAAATTTGGGACTATAATTGGGACACGAAAATTCCAGCCAAAATATACACAGGAGTAAGACCCAGCATCTTTAAGCTCTTTCCCTGTCTCTGTCTGTCAGTCTCTCTCTCTCTCTCTCTCTCTTTCTTTCTCTCTATGTCTGTCAGTCTCTCTCTCTCTCTCTCTCTGTCTGTCAGTCTCTCTCTCTTTCTTTCTATGTCTGTCTGTCTCTCTCCCTCTCTCTCTTTATATATCTTGCAGTTTTTGCGCTGCATTGTGTGCAAACGTGCTCATGCTCGTGTGTATACGCGTGGTCATCCTCACGTTCGTGTTTGCGTTCGTGAGTGTCCGTGTGTGCGTAAGCGAGTTGGCGACGAGCTGTGTGTGCGTCTCTCCGGCGGTCCTGTTATAGGGCACGGGAGCACCGACGGCGACGTGCGGCCCTGACCTAGTATCGCTTCCTACTGAGGTACATCTTCCCATACGCGCTCTCTCTCGGGCTCGGCGGGGGGGGGGGGGTTCTCGCGCGCGTTCTTTGGTTCTCTTGGTATGTTTTTTTTCTTTTGCTTGGTTCGTTTTTGTCTTTCTGTGTGTGTGTTTATTGTGTTTGTTTGTGCCTTTGTGTCTGTGGATTTGTCACTATTTCTTTTTTTCTCTCTCTCTCTCGCTCTCTCCTTTCCTTCCATCCCTTCTTCTCTTCTTCCCCCCCCCCTCTCTCTTTCTCACTCACTCTCTCTCTCTCTCTCTCTCTCTCTCTCTCTCTCTCTCTCTCTCTCTCTCTCTCTCTCTCTCTCTCTCTCTCTCTCTCTCTCTCTCTCTCTCTCTCTCTCTCTCTCTCTCTCACACACACACACACACACACAAACAAACAAACAAACAAACAGCCCCCATTCCCCCTCCCCTCCCCCCACACACCTTACCACCCCCCTCTCCCTCCCCCACACCCCCTCCCACCCCCTCCCACCGCACCGTTCCACCGCGTAACCCAACCGGCGCCGGAATGCAGGGCCGGCCAGACTCACGGCCGTCGAGAGTAGCAGAGACAAGGAGATCGTTTTCCATTTTTTTTTTTTAGGAGGGGTGGCGGGGGTGGGGGTGGGGGTAGGGTGGTGGGGGTGAGGTGGCGGGGGTGGGGGTGGGGGTTGTGGGGGGTTCGCGTAACAACTTTCCTTCCCTGAAAACCTGATGGTGATGGATCGGCGCTGGAAGTGGCTTTGCCGCAACCCTAAAGAGGGCTTGTCTTTTGATCTGGCTTGTTATTGTTGGTATTAATATGAGGATTCATCTTCTCTTTCTTCTTATTATTATTATTATTGATATCATTATCATTATTAATCTTATTGTGACTATTCTTATTAACTGTTATTATTAGTATTAATATTATTTTTATTATTATGATTCAATACTATAATCATTATCATTATAGTTATTATTCTTATCATTTTCCTTACTGTTGTCATTATCATTATTGATTTCATCATCACACTAGTCACTCGTATTACAACGATTTACTGTATCTGATTCGCTTCAATTCCTTTTGTATTTCGAGGGATAAATTCCTCACAGATTTAAGGCATTCCCTTTTTATTTGTATTTTCACTTCTTACCGTCTCTGGTTCACTTCTCAAATATTTTCTCTTAATTTCGTGTTTTTTATTCATATATCGACTACTTTATCCCTTGTGTTTGTGTCTTCCAATACTGTCTCTTTCTTCTTTAATTTTGTTCGTTTTTCTTAATCGGAAACTTCAGGTTTTATTTACCCTCTTGATCTTCCCCTGCCTCCCCCTTCCTTCAATTTATCTTTCTTATCTTCCTTTCCTTCCTTTTTCTCTTCTCCTCATTTCCCCTGTCACTCACCTCCCCTCCTACTCACCTCCTTCCCTCCTACTCTTCCTCCTCCTCTCTTCCCCCTTCCTCCTCAGCTTCCCCTCCTTTCCTCTCTCTCTCCTCTTCTCTTTCCCTCTCCCCTCCTTCCCTCTCTCTTCCTCCTTTCCTCTCTCCTCCTCCCCTCCCTCTTCCTCCTTTCCTCCCCTTCCCCCACTCCCTATCCTCCTCCTTCGCCACCCCCTCTTCCCCTATCCTCTCCCCTCCTCCCCTCCTCCCTCCACTCCCTCTCCCCCTCCCCCTCCCTCCACCATAACGGTCCATCCCTCAGCAACCGACTCAATATTTACCAAGTCAACGTGTACCAGGAGAGCTTCGTCGGCCGTGTGTCTCTGTTCCACGGCGCCCCTGGCCTCTGTTTTTTTTGTTGGTCCCGAAATGTCTGTCTTTGTTCGTCTTTGTCTTTGTTTGTCTTTGTCGGATGTTGCTAGGGTCGCTTCCCCTTTGTGTAAGTATTTGTTCCTGGGTCCTGGGTACGTCTTTGTTTTTTTGTTTTGTTTGTTGTGGGTATTTTCACTGATTCGTCTGTTTTCAGGGTAAGGTAAAATGGAGAAAAATCTTATATTTATTCGTTACGTATTTCTTTCCAGAGTATTTAACTTTGTATTACTTATGAACGAAAGGTGGGAAAAGGAGGCAGAAGGATGGAAGGAAGGGAAGTGGAGGAGGATGAATGAGGAGAAGGAGGGGTTTCTCGTGGGGGGGGGGGAGGGAAGAGGGAAGGGTTTCATGTGAGGAGGAGGAGGAGGAGGAGGAGGAAGACAGAAGGAAGGGAGAGAAGAAGAAATAAAGAGAAGATGGTGTAGGGGGGGGGAGTGGGGTAGAAAGAAGGAGAGGAGATAGAAACAATTAGGAAGAAAGGTTTCATGCAAGTGAAGAGAGGAGAGAGGAAGAATGGAGAGAGTTCAGAAGTAGAAAAGCAAAGAAAAGAAGAAAGAAAGAAAGACGGGTACAGAAAGGGAAACAGAGGAAAGAGAGTAGAGTTCAGAAAAGGGAGGAACCAAGCAAGAAAAAAGGTTTAAAGGAAAGACAAAGAAGAGGAACAACAAAAAACAAAAAAACAAAAACAAAATAAAAACAATAAAAAAAACTCAGGAACAAAGCAACAGCCACGCAGAAGGGAAAAGGTCCTCCCCCTGCAGAAGGCGAAGCAGAAGAACAGAGACAGAGAGAAAGAAAGACAAAAGTGAAGAGATCGATCGCGGGAGGGAGGGGGGGGGAGGGGGGTAAAGAGGAGGTGTAAGAGGCCTATATGTCTCTAGGGGGGAGAGGGAAGGGAAGGGGGGGGGGGTGACGACAAGGCAATTAGGTCCAGTAGGTCGTTTATTGCCCGCGGGTCGTTCAGAACCCTCGACGGCTTGTTTGTGTGAGGGAGCATTTCCATGGCTGTTGCTCTGAAGAAAATATCAAAGTTTGTTTTCAGACTAGGCAGTGTTATTGTCTTTTATATATATTATGTTTCTTTCGGTATGATAAAACTCGGTATGGTGAGGGTGTTTTCAGACTAGCCATTGTTATTGTCTTTTATATGTAATGTTTCTTTCGTTTTTTATTGTTATTCTCTTTTTTTCTATAGTGTTTCTTTCGGTGTGATAAGCGGTATGGTGAGGGTGTAGTGTTTATTTAGGAATGTTTATATTTTTGTGCTGTCATACTTCACGATTCCTATTTTTGTTGTTAATGTTGTTTTTTTCAGAATATTCATCCTTGTTTTTTTTATAATTTGTATGATCTCCATCACACAATCCGCATCATGATCATCATAATCATAACTGATCGTATAATAAATTATCATTATCGAAATTATTATTACAATGAATATCAACAGTCCCCTCCAAACCACGATATTTTGATTAACACAATTTTAAACACATTCCCTAATAATACTTTAAAACCAAAACACGTCAGTCACGGACTTAAAACAACTGCTTCATAAAATAATAATAATAATAATAATAATAAATACATGTAAAGCGCACGTCAGTCACGAACTTAAAACAACTGCTTCACGAAAATAAAAATAAAAATAAATAAATACATGTAAAGCACACTCGCATAGTTGTACACACTTATTTGTCCATTTCGCCAAGCACTCGACGAGTAATTGGCTCTCCGTTACCGGAATCCTTCGCCAGACCTCGAGTTCCGTTCGTTTCGGCGAATTCCTTTTCGGCCTCGAGAGGTTAGACGCGCGCGCGCACACGGAATCATGTGTGGAAATAAGTAGATGGATGGATAGACACACACGCTGATGGACATGCATAGGCGCGCGCGGACACACACACACGCACGCACGCACGCACGCACGCACACGCACACACACACACACACACACACACACACACACACACACACACACACACACACACACACACACACACACATGCATACACATACATATATATATGCATATACATATTCATATACTTATAAAGACACAT
>NC_091564.1:359967-369967 GCF_042767895.1 Penaeus vannamei | reverse complement strand
TTGGTTTGTGAGGTATTTAAATTCATGTATGTTCGCTGTTTTGTCTAGAAATTCTCTTGTCAAGAAAAATTCTCTGTGGTAAATATGATCTTAGATTTCAAAATAGTGTAATGTTGGGTTAAACATGATTAAAATATAACGGTCATGAATTTATACGTCTCCTGTGTCATTTCTATTGTCATGTTTTTATCATAATTCCTTCCACGTGTGATAACCTTTTTATTCATTTTGATATTATTTATTTATGCTGATGTCATTATTATATTTTAAACATTATTCTTTCCACAAATGATAACCTGTTTAATCATTCATTTACTCATTTTATTATCATCATGTATTTGTTTATTTTTATTTATTGATGTTTTATTTTATTTTCTACAGGGTGATTCCGGCGGTCCCTTCGCCTGCCGTGGAGCTGACAACCGCTACTATTTGGCCGGCATTGTCTCCTGGGGCATCGGCTGCGCTCGCCCCAATGTGCCCGGGGTCTACACCGAGGTGAGGAGAGGGGTGGGCGAGGGAGAGGGAAAGAAGGGGAGGAGGAAGTAATACGGATGATGTCACAGGGAGAGGGAGAGGAAGAGGGAAGAAGGGAGAGGAAGAGGGAAGAAGGGAGAGGAAGAGGGAAGAAGGGAGAGGAAGAGGGAGGAAGGGAGAGGGAGAGAGGGAAGAAGGGAGGGAGGGGGTGAGAGGGAGAGAGAGAAAGAGAGAGAGACAGACAGACTGAGACAGAGGCAGATGCAGAGAGAAAGAAAGAAAGAACAAGAAAGAAAAAATAAATAAATACCAAAAGAAAAGCAACACCCATTCCCCTTCTAACCCCCCCCCCCTTTTGTCTTCCAGGTGAGCCGCTACATCAACTGGATCGACGACGTAGTGAACAGCCGCATCGACATCCCCATCCGGCCAGCCAGTCTCAGAAGCTCGTCCATAGAGGAAGAGGAAGTTTAAGCTCCCTTGGGTGAATGGGGATGGAGAGCTCTGGTGCATTCGTGACAGAAGCGTATATATATTTTTTTCTTTTTTTTATGGTAAAGAAAATATTTGAGGTTCCGTGATAGGATATAAATATTTGGAGGGTCTTCTGTCCGTGATTTTTTTTTTTTGTGTGGCATATGATAATTCGTGTAAATGTTTTGAATTTTGGGAGTTCGTTGTTTCAAGGACTTTCTGTTTGCAAGTTCTTGAAAGTACCTTTTTATCGTCTTTTTTTCCAAGAGGAAGAAATAGAAAAAAAGTACAAGTTCTCTGATCTAAAAACTATTCGACTTTAAATCTTAGATATTTAAAGAAATATTAGTTACCCACTTTATGTGATTGTTCCTGATGTGTTATATCATAAGGGTGTTTTGCTGCAGTTTCTTTCAACTTCCAAGTGAACTATTTTATGTTTTAGCTTTTATAACTCTATTCACATTCCATCACAGAAATAGATCAGCTTAGCACCCGATCCGTCATATTTCTCTCTCGCTCTCATAGTATTTAAGAAGTATAGATCTTGCAAACAGAAGATTCACTCCTCATATAGAGCTTCCAATCTTCTCCAACACCATTTTCGGCATTCCATTACAGTGTCAAAGCGAGTGATAGTGATATATAGGTTTATACATTCACCGTGTTGGTGTATCATTAATGTCAGTTTGTTGATCATTATTTATTGATGCTTTGTTATGTTACCTGTTGTATGTTTGTTGACTTTCTAATTTATTACAAATAAATAGTAAATTTTATGTATGTCGTTTGCTTGAAAGTTTCGGAAAACAAGTCCCATCAATACGAATTTACTCTTACAAACAAAAAATCAATCAATTACAAATGTACACCGTAAATATCGATTAACTAAGGGCACATAAATGCAGAATCTAAAGTTATATAAATCTATCTATCTATCTATATATGTATGTAAATGTATAAAGATTTATTATAATAGTGTATATTCAAATCTATATGTAAATATGCTTGGGTAGTTAATTCAATTTCATCTTGTTTATTATATTAATTTTATTATGATCAGTTTTAATGAAGAATTGATTAAAATCCACACGTAAATGTTCATTTCAATTACGGAAACATATTCACGAAACATTCAGGAATCAAATAACTTTCACCAATCCTACCTATCCTAAAGTCTACATAGTCCTGTAGACTTTAATCCCAATCCTATCGAAGGAAAAACAAACATGGGAAAATACGAGAAATCACGAGAGCGCCTCATCACCAGCTCACGCGCATGCGCAGCACGGTACGGTCGTGGTGTCGGAGCAAGGCGCTTCGAGCTCGGTGGTCGTATATATATATATATATACATATATGTGTGTGTGTGTGTGTGTGTGTGTGTGTGTGTGTGTGTGTGTGTGTGTGTGTGTGTGTGTGTGTGTGTGTGTGTGTGTGTGTGTGTGTGTGTGTGTTTATGTATACATTCATATAATATATATATATATATATATATATATATATATATATATATATATATATATATATATATATATATATATATATATTCATCACCTTAATAATTTTCAAAATCATCTTTAAGATCCTAATTTTATCCTAAACATTTAATGGCTCATAATAACCATTATGTGTGCTCATAATAACCATTAACATCATAATCACAATTGCAGAGATAATAACAAAAGCAAAAGCAAATATCATAGATACAATGATGATAATGATATCAACAACATATGATAACATAAAAAACAATAACTAAAATATCAATTGTGAAAGTAAAGAATAATTAATAATTATTAAAAATTACAAAAAAATAACAATAATAAAATGGTGGTAATACTAGTAGTATTAACAGCAGTAAAAATGATAATAGCAGTAGTAATTATAACATTTGTAGTAATGATAAAATAATGACAGAGAGAGTGGCAATGCTCATTAAAATTTTTCTGCTGCATCAACATCCAAGGTCATTAGTGGTGTATACAAAATATAGGAATCAGGTGAGGCTTGGGTGCAGACTCCTGGTAAGGAAAGGTCACACAGCACTATGATAAAATATTGTGGCGAAAAAGGTAAAAATGAGTTAACAATTAGGACAAAATAGGTTAGAACTTAAGTGATGTAGGTTGGTATGGTAATGAAAAGAGAAGAGCAGGACTGACATAAAGCGAGCCTTTCACCCTTTCAGCACAGCTCTCATACTCCAGGATGTGGACAGAAGAATAGGATAAACAGAAGGAAAAGGAAAGGGGGAGAAGAAAAGACCATGTAAAATTAGTTGAGGCAAGGACTGAGGTCCAAAATATGGGTGAACCCATACCTTGGGCCTCAGTCTGTCTCCCAAGCCCCCTCCACGACAAGAAGCAAGGGATTCATGGGAGGGGGCATGGCAATAACAGTGATAGCGATAATTAATGACAAATAACAATAACTACTACTACTACTTGTGCTATGGTAATGAAAAATATATATGTAATCATTATTGGAATAGTAATGCTTTTGATTAATTATAAGTGATAAAGACAATAATAAAATATCAGAATAATCATGAAAATAAATACAAGCAGAAATAGCCATTAAATTCATCATGATTAAAAACAAATTATGATTATAGCTGTTATACTGCAGCATTGCAATACACACTGAATATAGTAACATTTATTGAAAATTTTGTTTATATTCCATCATTTCATTATGTTCTGGGAATATTTTGCCACACAAATTCATTGTTTTTTTTCTTTTTACTTTTAAATGCCAACACTATCAGTTCATATTGCCTTGCAAAAAGAGATTCATATTTTCCATCAAAAAATTGTTTACTGTCCTATTTGCCATAAATTCTTGAGAAAAAAGGAATAATCAGTATTGACAAATATGTTCTTCAAATAGAGTCTATTAATGTTTGAACAAATAATGGACAGTACAGGTCAGGATATCTCATGAAGCTTAAATAAACTTGAGAGTAGGAAATGCAAAACCTTTCCCAAGTGCTCCTCTCTTCAGCACTCATTAAATGAACTAAGAAATCTGTTGGGTAATTTATTTATTTACTGAAAAATTTCTGCCACATCAACATCTAAGGCCATTAGCGACAGACACAAATACAGCAACTGGGTAAGGCTTGGGGGTGAAGCCCCAGGTAAGGAAAGGTAAAGTCATACAGCATTATGATAAAGTACTGACAAAAAAGTAAAAACTTAAAGGTAATGATTAGGAAAAAATATGTTGCATGCCAAAAGTTGTAGACCA
Source organism: Penaeus vannamei (assembly GCF_042767895.1). Taxonomy (NCBI): domain Eukaryota; kingdom Metazoa; phylum Arthropoda; class Malacostraca; order Decapoda; family Penaeidae; genus Penaeus; species Penaeus vannamei. The sequence goes on along the minus strand of NC_091564.1, from coordinate 365,764 downwards.
CTGTAGGTTATGGTATTAAAAGGGCAGAGGAATTAGCACTGGAATACGAAGGCTGTACAGGACTGACAAAATCAGACTTTCCTCCATTCAGTACGGCTCTCTCACTGAAGGATACGTACAGGAGGGGATAAAGTAGAGAACACAATAAATAGAAAATACCATGAAAAATTAGTTGAGAAGGCTGAGAACGCAGGGGTGATCCCTAGCATTGGGTCCCAGTCTCCGTTTCGTAAGTCCTTGCGGCAACAAAGAGCATGGGATTGGAATTTTGCTTTCTTTTTTCCGATAATCTCTGCACACTTGTAGGAATGAGGATTTTGAATTTCAGCTCCAGATACATGCAACTTAAATTATTCAAAGTAATGTATACAGAAAATGCCTTATTATGGCTGCACTGCATAAACTTTTCTTCATTTTACCAGTACCTTTATGGAAAAGGGTGAGACTCAATTCTTTAAAAAATGTCTAAACATTTCTAAATGTAGCAGATAATACCAAAAAAAAAATGTTTTCAGCAACTATGAAAACTTTTAATAATCAAGATATAACTTTACTGTAGCTGTATCACACTTTCTATTGATGCATTTACTGAAATTTTCTTTAAATCTGAAATTAACTGTCAGCAACTACAAACTTTCAATAAACAATCATGACAGGTGTTCTTTACTGAAATTGTGTGGTGTCCCTTATACTGAAACTTGCCTACATGTCGTTTGTTATGTTCTATGCATGTATTTCGTGTTGAACACCTTGGCTACTTCTGCCATGTCCAGAAAAATAGGTTTGCTTGATGAGCAAGTGCCTTGTCTACAGGGCCAAACAACAGAGGGACCTGGTGCTTTTGCTCACAGGCATAGCACTTCAGTGGTTTAAGTTTACAATATTCAGATTTTGGGGGGAGGGAGATTACAACTATACAAACAATTGAGTTTTCAGTTTATTGTAAAAGTACATTAAAAAAAAAAGCGACAGAAAAAAAAAAATCAAACAGGTATATATAATTCTAGTCATGAATATCACTTGACATATCTGGCAATAGGAAAAAGAAATGTCTTTAGCAGAGGCTGCCTGCATTAAAAAATCATAATTAAATTATGATAATCTACTATATATTTAATATATATATGTATTATGGTTTTGGGTAACAATGCCAGATACAATTCATGGAATTACATTTTTTTTGTACATTAGTAGGATTCTACACCAGGAGCTTCTCAACCTCCTGGTGCATCATGGTGATCTGCTGCTTCAGCTGAGATCCTTCATTGGCCATGATGGCACAGGCCATGACAGCCCTTGATACGCCACAGGCACGGCCCAAAGCGGTCTTTGAGCGTACGAAGACGTAGGGGACATTCTTGTCCTCGCACAACAAAGGGAGGTGGAGCAGGATCTCAAGGGGCTCTGTGTCAGCTGCCATGATGATCATTTCAGCCACACCTCGGTTCAGAGCCTGAAAGAAAGGTGGGCTTTTAGGAAAGGTGGCTTAGTTTTCAATTGTAGGACAGTACTTTGGGAAGATTTGGAACAATTGCTCTCCTGGTTAAACCATAAAATTTACTTTTCTATTTTAACCCATTCATGCTGGGTATCACATGTGACACCCTGAAAAATAAACATTGCCGGGCGTCCTGCCGGTGTGACGTTGGATTGGAGCTTGTGCTCCGTTTGCATCGCAGGCTGCGGCTGGCACGTGGGCAGACTCCGGGCCAGCCCCGTGCACCGATTTTGAAGCCACCTGGAAACTTATTTTCAGCTACAAAATATGCTGTCGCTAGTGGGTTAAGAATCAATTAGTGACTTGCATCTGCAAAATGCAGATGCAAGATTTCTTAAAGCCCTATCCCACTAGTACTTTTTCTGTAGTTTTGCATTTTTGTATGAATACAATGCTTTTTGCATGTATCACACGCATATAGAACACCTTCCAGGTGAAGACACTAGGGACCATTATCATTAAATCTATTTCTTTCTTGATCTTATGCTACAGAAGATCTATACAACCAGAATGCTTTACTGATAAATTAGATAGAATATGTTAATGTAAACAGGTCTAATAGGGCAGTCCACTTGTATACAGAAACAAAAATTGACAGAAAAAGTGTGCAACAGGGCTCTTACTTTTCAAGGGGAAATTGTAGACTAGAATATCATTACAGGTCAAACTTTAACAATAGAATACAAAGTCTTTGGTAAATATGCTTTCTCCTTAATCTCTCTTCAACAGATGGTGCTAATTAGAGGGCAATGTCAGATTATCTAGGATTTATTTTATTAATGTGTTTATACAAATCTTAACTATTCTTACAATAAAAGTATTTTCTATTTCCTTTCTTATCTTAAAGCAATCTTCCTCTTAGTACAAGATTTCACATTCAATAATTGTGTGGAAAAATATGAACTGCATGAATAGTACCAAAAGGGAAAGAATCTTGTAACTACCTTTGTGGCCTCATTAGCTCCCTTCTTCAGCTGCTTGTAATTGGCTGCTTGTTGCACCAAGTTGAGCAGCTTCTGGGTGAGTGTTGCCTCAGCCAGGGGGAAGGCCTTGGGGTTTACTTCTCCTTCAGGCTGCAAAATACAAGAGGGATGAGTACTTATTCTTCCTGATAAAAAGCAGTTGACTAGAAAATAACTTTACTGTTTTCATTTATTTTGCTATGGAGTTCAACTTCCTATAAAACTGATCTATGTATTTTAGAGGTCTACATGTGCATAACATTGACTAGAGGCTCAAAGCAGAAATAAGATGACATACATGAACATGCTTTTTGGGAAACAGTATTAAATCAAGAAGACAGTTATAGAAGAAATTCCCACATGGATAATTCAGGACGAAAGATGTGTAGACAATCTCAGAAGTGCTTCTCTAACACACTCAAAGAGCTCCCATCGCTGAAAGAGAATGTAACTTCATCTCATACAGCGAATCTGTGTCGTGGACGACACTTGGCAGCAACCAACCCGTGCTAGAAGGTCGTAATGATGTCAATTATCTCATTACGACCTTCTAGCACGGTCTAGTCAGCGGGGTAGGGGTAGGGGTGCTTTTAGTGCTGCTCCCTACTGAGGCAATTCAGTGGAAGGCTTTGAAGCACAAATAACTGCGCATCTCTTGCTGCTTATCTGCATCTCTTCTTGAGTACAACATATCCATTCTCCAATTGGAAAATGATTTTCTATTGCTTCAACAACCTATAAGAGGTACATTGCACAAAATCCTGGCTTGTAGCCTATTCCATATCTAGTCTAACGAATCTAGAAGCTAAACCCATCAGGGACAGCTGACGTCTCATCACATCCTGAGTGTCCTGATCGCCAGAATACGATTTTGCAAACCTACCAAAAGCTAGGAGTTTGCCTGGGCAAGGAGCAGCACAGTAATCCATACTGGCCAACCTTCTCCCTAGACTTTCCTTCATTACAGATCTCCTTTGTAATAATAAAACACATTCCTCAAACAGAGAAATGCATGCCATGACTGAATCAGTTTCTGAACTTGCGAAATGTAGGTCTATTTTCACTATCCCTAAGATAACGAGTATGGATAATGTTAAACTTCATGACACAAAAGCTATTTTTTTCCAATCTCCTAGACCAGGGGATAAGGATCTTTATATATATATTAATAATTCAATCTCCTTTTTTGTCACCCCATTCTCTTGGCAGTGCAAAGAAATAAACTAGGTGAAACTTACTTCAGATCCTACCGATTGATTATTATATATACAGTATTTGTAGTTATCAAACAATTTCACTCATATACTTGATATCTTTAATTTCTTTCACATTAGCTCTTTAACAAGCCCAAGAACTTTCTGAAATCTGATGCTTCAGAAATTTACAACCATTGCGTTATTCTCCCATTCTTTTCAAAAACCCTTGATACTACTCTATCTTCCTATCCTGTAACTGGATAAATTTATGAGCAAGCTGTAAAGGCAAAACCCACCTTATCTGTCTTCTTCAGAATCATTTTTAATAAGTATATACAGATGTCAGACATAAGAAAAAACAAAACTCACAAGAAAGAAATCTGTAAAAAGGGAAAATAAAATCACAATTGCTCAAAACTTTCTGCCACAGTGACAAAGCAATTACCATGGCCTCTGAACTTTCAGTGTCCTGCATAGGCCAACATGCCTCATCACATACATTCTGGTACAACAAAACTAGTGGATCCCCTAGCAATTTCTGTTATGGAAGGGACCAGTTCAAGTTCTATCTTGCCAAAATTTACATGACAGAGGTTCGTTGGCCTTTGCCAAAGTACCAAAAGTATGAGGTCACAGCATCAAGGAACTTAATTTTACAGACATGCCATTCTAAGTTTAAGAATTATCACTTTGTTGAGAGGTCTGTAAAAACTACAAAATAAAGCAATTAAAGCAAAGGCTTAAAAGTGAAAGCGATTCTTTTCATTAGAAGCAGGTCATTAAAAGCTATTAAAGCAGTAGCTAAACAAAGACAAAGCAATGTTATACTATAAGGACAAGCTCTATTTCTAATAAAATTTCTTTACCATTTCAATAGCTAAGTTAATGCACAGTAACAAGTTTCGCAGAAATTATCAAAATTAAACCTTAACCTATTGTTTGTAAACATTTAAAAACTAATAATAATAATCTTTAACAGGAATTGTACAAACACAAACCATTACCCTTAGTAAATATTTAGAAAACATCCATTAGGGCTTTCCTAAATCACAATGGCCGCATTCTATCCAACATCACCTCATCCTGTGATGGAGTATCGATGTTTGGAAGCAGGACAATATCATTTCCTTGTCAGGCAATCACCATAGCTTCCAAACAAAGGAGTACCACCAACACTTCACTCATGATAAGAACATGAAACGTCCACCTTATTTGACCCAGAGCTGCCGCAGACGTCAACAGAATCTTGTCAAATACCCTAGGGTCAGCAGTATATGTATAGAGATATTTATTTACAAGCAGTTACAGCTGCAAGGATGTGAACTTCACAATCCTCTAACCTAACATTAAGTATACATCATAATTACTAATAGAATAAACATTAATTAAATTACCTAAAATTATGACACTGTATATAAAACATTGGGTAATTCACCAGTAAACCTTTGCATCATTACTGCTACTGAAACTCTTATCAATGGACTGCAATTGAGGTCTACTACCTATAGTACTGATCACTAAATTATGGCAATGATAATGGCCCCGACAGCTAAGGGACGGTATAAAATCTACCTGGGGAAACTGGAGGGTAAATCTTGAATAAATTACCAATATTTTTTTTACAAGCCCTTGCAAATAAAGCCTGGTAATTGTTACCTAGAGCAAAATAAGGGTGTAATGCAAACCCAAACACCCAACCTAACCTTTCCTATCTTTTATCTATACCCTCGACGGGGGGAGGGGGGCAAGACCCATTTCTATTTCTTTAGACTCTACAAGATGGCAGTGTCCATTTCCCTCTATCTTCATGCATCGCTCTTGATGGCTTATACCATAAACATAGCCATACAGACTGAAATCCATCGTTACCCCTACCAGATCACTATTTCCCTACCAGCGGCATTGTCCCTGAACCCAAGAACATCGCCATGAAATTTATTTCTGCGCATTTGTCACCAAGTTTGTTTACTTTGTCTGCTGTGTACATGTGGTCATCTAACTTAACTAAATTGTGCAATTGAGCACAACAGATTTGCATACACATGTAATTTGGCATGTGACTAGTTTGCACTGCAAATTATATACGAATACATGCATGTGATATGTTGAAGGATGCAGTAAGAAACTAAAATCAAAATGGT
>NC_091564.1:314967-317467 GCF_042767895.1 Penaeus vannamei | reverse complement strand
GCTCTTCATACATAATGGTTATTCATCTCCGTATGTCAGTCTTTTTGTCTTTCCTTCTCCTCTTTATCTCTCTCTCTCTTCTTGTCTATCATTTCTCTCTCTCTCTCCTCTCTCTCTCTCTCTCTCTCTCTCTCTCTCTCTCTCTCTCTCTCTCTCTCTCTCTCTCTCTCTCTCTCTCTCTCTCTCTCTCTCTCTCTCCCTCTCCCTCCCTCTCTCTCCCTCTCACCCTCTCCCTCCCTCTCTCCCTCTCTCTCTCCCCTTCCATCTTCCTCTCCTTCTTGTTATAACGAAGAAACATTCAAAAAGTTCTACATTGTTTCTCCTCCTTTCTAATAAGAGAAAAATTATACAAATTAAAAAATAACCTTCCTCCATCATTTGATTTTGGCGACATAATAAACATTATAAAAAATGTGTTCGTGGCTTTAAAATGTATCTTTCCATTTCCGAAGGTGATGGCAATAAAGATCAGATTAGAGCAATTATCTCTTTATTTAATAGAGTGATTTGTGATGTGATTTTGTGTTAGTTGAGCCCGTTATTGCTGAGGATGAAATAACATTGCGTGATTATGAAGTATCTATACATACATACATATACATACACACGCACACACACGCACACACACACACACACACACACACACACACACACACACACACACACACACACACACACACACACACACACACACACACACACACACACACACACACACACACACACACACACACACACACACACACACACACACACACACACTCACACATACGCATATACATATAAATACATATATATATATATATATATATATATATATATATATATATATATATATATATATATATATATATATATACATATATATATATAAACACACGAATATGCTGAAGGACTTTTCGCTAATACCCTGACGAAGCAAAAGCGAAAAGTCCTTCGACATATTCGTGTGTTTTCTTGTCCTTCCCTTCGTCGTTCCTGTTGCAATCTGTTCGTCACGAATTCCACACGCGGGACGCATCCTCTCCTCCATCCATCATTATATACTAATCCTTATCTAATATTCCTAATTTTTTTATTCTCTGTATCATGCACTCCATAATAATACCAAGGTTTCCACTTTAAAAGAAATATTATTACGAGAATTTCACATCAACAGCTATCATCTCGATTTCACTTTTATCTTTTCACAACAACATGTTTGCAAGTTTATTGAGTGATAAACTTTTTTCTTTTCTTAATGCTGAAGAGGTTTACGAAGGGAGAGAGAGAAAGAGAGAAAGAGAGAGAGAGAGAGAGAGAGCGAGAGGAAGGGAGGAAGAGGGAGAGAAGGGGGAAGGGTGTAGGGAAGGAGGACAGGATGGAGAGAGAAAGAAGGGTGAAGGACTGAAGGGAGGGGAAGGGAGATGAGAAGGAGGGAGAGGTGGAGGAAGGGAGCAAAGATTGGAGAGAGAAAGGAGAGAGAGAGAGAGAGAGAGAGAGAGAGAGAGAGAGAGAGAGAGAGAGAGAGAGAGAGAGAGAGAGAAAGGAAGCGGTGTAGGGAAGGAGGACGGGATGGAGAGAGAGGAGAAAGAGGGTAGCGAAGAACTGAAGGGAGGAAGGGAGATGAGAAGGAGGGAGAGGTGGAGGAAGGAGGTGGAGAAGAGGAGAGAGAGAGAGAGAGAGAGAGAGAGAGAGAGAGAGAGAGAGAGAAAGAGGGAGGAGAAGAGAGGTAGGGAAGAGGACAGGATGGAGAGAGGAAAAGAGGGTAGCGAAGAACGGGAGGAAGGAGATGAGAGGAGAGGTGGAGGAAGGAGGAAAGATTGGAGAGAGAAAGGAGAGAGAGAGAGAGAGAGAGAGAGAGAGAGAGAGAGAGAGAGAGAGAGAGAGAGAGAGAGAGGGAGAGAGAGAGAGAGAGAGAGAGGAGGAGAAGGGAAGGAAGGGGTGTAGGGAAGGAGGACGGGAGGAAAGATTGGAGGAGAGAGAGGAGAGGAGAGAGAGAGAGAGAGAGAGAGAGAGAGAGAGAGAGAGAGAGAGAGAGAGAGAGAGAGAGAGAGAGAGAGAGAGAGAGAGATGGAATCGGGTGGAAAAGAGAGGAGGAAGAGAAAAGGGAAATGGAAAGAACAAGAGGAAATGCTTCGAGAAAAGGGAAAGGAAAGGCAGAAGAGAGAACATGGAGATGAAAAAATAAAGAAAAAGAGGAGAAAGAGGGAGAGAAAGAGGGGATAGAAATTATCTGTTTTTTTTTCCTATCTCCCTACTTTATCCTCCTTCGCATGCAAGGCCAAAGAGAAAATGCTTAATTGAAAAACGATGATGAGGAATCAGATAATGAATTAAGAACCGGTAGATATTAATAGTTCAGAGAATGATAAGAATGAACAACTTTAATTTGTGTGTCTCTGAGCAAGCACTTTGCTTCAGTATTTTTAAGGGAGAAGCACACAGACACAACCCCGCATGACTCATACAAACATGTACATATATATATGTATATGTTTATATATATATATATATATAT
>NC_091564.1:284967-287467 GCF_042767895.1 Penaeus vannamei | reverse complement strand
CTCCCCCCCCCCACTTCCTAAACCACTCCATGATCAAAGTGGTTACATGTGCATCGTAACTGCCTAAGTGCATGCCATATTGCAATATTTCATTTAATCTCCTTGAAATTCAGTTGCTTTTATGTCGCTTTAATACCATATCAATTATATAACTACACTTACTTACACTTATGCGTCTGTGGCTTCGTCTTTCTTCCTCTTCTTCTTCTTCCTCTTTCTCTTCTTCTTTCTCTCTCGTTAGTTATTGTTCCGAGAATGAAAGTTCAATAGGTTAACTGTTGGTCTGATCGTTTTGTCTGTCTCTGTCTTTCTTTCTCTTTATCATTGTCTGTTCCTTCCCGCTCTCGCGCTCTCTCTCTCCCTCTTTGCCTGTCTGATTGTCTGTCTGTCTGTCTGTCTGTCTATCTCTCTCTCTCTTTCTCTCTCTCTTCTCTTCTCTCTCTCTCTCTCTCTCTCTCTCTCTCTCTCTCTCTCCCTCTCCCTCCCTCCCTCCTCCTCCTCCCTCCCTCCCTCTCCCTGCCTCCCTCCCTCTCTCTCTCTCTCTCTGCCTCTATCTCCGTCTCCCTCCCTCTGCCTCTATCTCCGTCTCCTTCCATCTTAAAGAAACACAGCCTGGGAACCGTCATATGAATTATGCATATTGTCTCGTAGGCCTATACGATTTCGGGACCTTTCTATGCAAATGACATCTTCTCTTCCCTTTGTAATTCAACATGCAATACAAGCCAGGACTGTGAAGCTAATAACGTGGCATAAGGACACGTAGCTCCTGGTATGTGAGGAGTGTATGTTGCAGCTTCTAGAATCATAGCTCATTGCATAGGTTTGTTGCAAGGATGTGTGTGTTTTCGATATATTGAATAGGTGATGGTGAGGTATAATCGCCTGTTAGGTATATATGTATAAGAGAAAAAGGATTGATACATTTAATTGCATAAAAAAAACTGGTAATGGATATGTCAGTGCGTGTGTATATTCACAGAATAGATTTATATATGTTGATTATAGAGTGGATGGCATAATAACAAACGCGATTATATAAATTTATAGGAAATGTTAGTTGCAATCATGATAATGTTTTTATACTATTTGCAAGTGTGTTTAGCTGTTCAGTTCCCATTTCTCTCTCTTTTACTTATATTCTCTCTCTCTCTCTCTCTCTCTCTCTCTCTCTCTCTCTCTCTCTCTCTCATTCAATCTCCTTCTCTCTCTCTCTCTCTCTCTCTCTCTCTCTCTCTCTCTCTCTCTCTCTCTCTCTCTCTCTCTCTCTCTCTCCTCCCTCCCTCCCTCCCTCTCCTCCCTCCCTCCCTCCCTCTCTCTCTCTCTCTCTCTCTCTCTCTCCCTCCCTCCCTCCCTCTCTCTCTCTCTCTCTCTCTCTCTCTCTCTCTCTCTCTCTCTCTCTCTCTCTCTCTCTCTCTCTCTCTCTCTCTCTCTCTCTCCCTCCCTCCCTCTCTTTCTATGTCCCTCAACACCCCCACCCTCTCTCCCTCTCCCTCTCTCTCTCTCTCTCTCTCTCTCCCTCAACCCCCCCCCCGCCCTCTCCCATGCACAGCAGCCCTCATGCCCAGCTGCCAGTCACCATTCCCCCAAGGCTAGAAAACTCCCAATTTTCATTCATGGCGAGATGCAGCCAAGTGCATGATCACCTTTTCTCTCTCTCGTCTTGAGGGAAAATCGTGCACTTTATCATGCTCTCATGCTCAGTCTTCCTGTGGGATTAAATATCTTTTTGAGTGTTTTTTTTTTTCTTCAAATTGTTGCATGGTATGAGATTTTTTTATCAAGTTGTTGCATGTGAGAAGATGATTTTTTTTTTCAAAATGTTGCGTGTTTTTTTTTTTTAACTGTTGCGTGTGAATGATAAAATTCGTAAGTAGATAAAAATTGCATTCGTTGATGAAATCGATAGATTAATGAATAAATAGATATGGAAATACAAGAATAAGTAAATAGATAAACAAATAATCAAGATGAATAAATGGATAAGTAAAGCAAGCAAGAAGAAGTAAGAGAAAATAAGAATGAAAAAAAGAACATTGTGAAGGTTCATTTTATCTCTTGTTAAAACGCTCGGCCACGCCTGATGGCCTGTCTTCTTTTCCTCTCTCTTTGTCCGTCTCTCTCTTTCTCTCTCTCTCTCTCTCTCATTCAATCTCCTTCTCTCTCTCTCTCATTCAATCCCCCCCCTCTCTCTCTCTCTCTCTCTCTCTCTGTCTCTCTCTGTCTTTCTCTCTCTGTCTGTCTCTCTGTCTCTCTCTCTTTCGCTCTGTCTGTCTGTCTCTCTCTCTTTCTCTCTCTCTCTCTCTCTCTCTCTCTCTCTCTCTCTCTCGCTCTCTCTCTCTCTCTAACTCATTCTCTCTCTCTCTCTCTCTTTCTGCCTCTCCTTCTCTCCGCCTCTCTCTCTCTCTCTCTTTCTCTGTTTCTCTGTCTCTCTCCGTCTCTCTCTGTCTCTGTCTCTCTCTGTCTCTCTCTCTCTCTCTTTTCTGCCTCTTTCTCTGCC
>NC_091564.1:254967-257467 GCF_042767895.1 Penaeus vannamei | reverse complement strand
TGCTGAGCGTTGCAGAGCGTTGCAGATTGTTGGAAGATATGGCTTGTGTAAATGCTGTTTAAGTAGATGTGCAGGCAACCGTTTTCAAAATTGCACGCGTATGTGCTGTGTGTTGCCGCTTCCTGCCACATTTCGGTATGTTACTGCATCTTCATTTATACCCCCCCCTTTCTGACTCTCTCTGTCTCTCTGTCTGTCTGTCTCTCTCTCTCTCTCTCTCTCTCTCTCTCTCTCTCTCTCTCTCTCTCTCTCTCTCTCTCTCTCTCTCTCTCTCTCTCTCTCTCTCTCTCTGTGTGTGTGTGTGTGTGGGGGTGTGTGTGTGTGTCTCGCCCCCTCTTCTCTCTCCCTCCCCTCTCTCTGTCTCTGTCTGTCTCACTCTCTCTCTGAATATATATATATATATATATATATATATATATATATATATATATATATATATATATATATATATGTATGTGTGTGTGTGTATAGAGCGATATATATATATATATATATATATATATATATATATATATATATATATATATATATATATATATATACATATATATATATATATATATATATCGCTTTTAATCTACCCATCTATCGATACATATATTTTCTTTTTATAAGAAATACGATTCACAGAAAGGTTATTCCTATTCCCATGCATATTTTCCGAGCTAAAGCTCTGAATAAAGATAAATATTGTGTGTTATCAGTAAAACGCGTAAAACCACAAAATTAACATCATAGCATCAATCAAGGTCTTGTTGAGGCATCGACTCCGGAGCTGAATGTGGTTGTTGAACCTCTGTGTTTCATTCTGCCTTATTTGGGTTGGGAATAACTCTTGCTTCGTTCCTGGGTCGCGTCTTGGTGTTGTGGAACAGGGGTTGTGTCGGCGGTGTATTGTAAAAGAGATATATGAAGATTTAACAACGCGCTAGAAGAGAAAGTGGCAGTCATTTTCGATTGTTTTCGCTAAACACCTGTATTTGGGCGCGCGGTTTGTGATCGTCGGGAAACTGGCAGATGGAAGTTGCAAGGACCAACCGTGCCCAACAATACCCCGTCAGGAGGCGAATTTACGAGCTTTTGGCCGGCCAGGACGCCACCGCTACGGCAGGGCATACAGGCCGGTTTCCTGAAATGGCGTGAGGAGGTGAGCCGACTATCAATCTTTACCCCCTAGCATGCTAATAGCACCGTTGTAGAGCAGGTTCTCGATGTCCATTAGCATAACTAGTCTATGCATTATGCCTGGTATTTTCTGGGTCTTTTCGAGTGCTTGTATGTACCAGCTTATTGCCCTTATGTTATGCATCTCATATGACAGATGACAGGGCGCAGTCATCTGTGTAGGGCGTGGGGTTTGCAGGGTGATAATGCTGAATGACACAAGGAACCGTCGCAGCGGAGCCATGAGGGCAATGCCTTGTATGACACTTGACACTCGTTCGCTTGACGTGCTGCCCTTCGGAAACCACCTGGAAAGCCATTCGAAAACCGAAACTGTCCGGTAAACTCTCCGAAAACCGAAACTACCCGGAGAATCGGCAGTCTTGGGGCCTCATGATCAAATCACCCATTATACTAAAACTATTGAAAATGAAACTAGCCACAATGAGAATTGAGAATAAGCGCTTCTTCTCAATTCTCATTGTGGCTAGTTTCATTTTCATTTTTGTGTTCACGTGATTGTGTTTGTGCTTGTGTTCACTAAAACTATTGTTCAGATTGTCTTCATACCACGCTATCAAATGCAGCCGCGGTGTCGAGTACAGTGGTATGAAGATCTTGTAGCCAGATCGGACGCTAACCTGGTTGATTAGAAACCGGAGTTGGCTTTTGCTGATTAGGGAATGCGTGTCAGTTGGCTAATTAGTAGGCCGAGATTCCAATTAAGAACAGAGACTATAGACAGGAGAGAGAAGGGCCATATTTTGTAATTTATTATATCACTTTTATTATTATTGTTATTTTTGCTGTTGTTCTTGTTGTTCTTAGTATCAATATCATCTTTTTATTTGTATTTTTTATTTATTCCCTTATTTACCTATAATTATTATTTATTCATTTATTCATCTTGTTATCGTTATTATTATTATGAGTGTTATTGTTATTACTATAATCAGTGTTATTATTCACATCATTTTTGTTATTACTTTTATCATTATCTATGTATTATTACTATCATTATTTACCATTTATTATCCTTATTCATTAATTTATGTATGTTACTATCATTATTTATCACATTATCATTATTCTTTATTTCATCATCCTTATTCATTCAATTTTCATAAAGATCATTTACTCACATATCCACGTATCATCCCTCGTTACTCTCACCACTGTCCCGATAGGTCGAATTTCCCTTCTCAAACGCAGCCAGACTCCCCCCACCCCCACCCACCCCACCCCACCCTCGCAGAGCCAGCTGGGCGGGTGCGTTTGAGACGATGAAGGCTAATTCTGTCCGGCCCTCAACAGCTTTCGTGAGGTCCGCAACTTC
>NC_091564.1:222467-224967 GCF_042767895.1 Penaeus vannamei | reverse complement strand
AGCATCACCACTACCACCATCCTTATGTCCACCATCACCACCAGTCATACAATCATCACCACCACCACCTTATGATCATCACCATCACCACCATTCTTATGATCGTGGAAAGGTATGAATGAGAACGAATATCTTCACAATACAAGAGATGTATTTGACCGGTTTCGATTATGTCTTCGTCAGAAATACATCTATTTCTGACGAAGATATAATCGAAACCGGTCAAATACATCTCTTGTATTGTGAAGATATTCGTTCTCAGTCATACCTTTTCTACATTTGTCAACATGAATGCGGTTCATCCTTATGATCATCACCATCACTCCATCATCACCATCACCCACATCCTTAAGGTCATCACCACCACCACCATCACCCCAATCATCACCATCACCACCAGTACCACCATCACCGCCACCCCCATCCTTATGATCATCACCACCATCACCACCACCACCATTATCCCAATCATCACCATCACCGCCACCATCCTTATGACCACCACCACCATCACCACCACCATTCTCATCACCATCACCCCAATCATCACCATCCTTATGATCATCACCATCATCACCACCATCCTTATGATCATCACCACCACCACCATCACCACCATTCCTCTCGGGACATCTGGCACCGCGCCCTCCAGAAGCAACGTGATCAGAGGCACGAATTCCCGGGGTGGGGAGAAAGAGGGGGGGGGTGAAAGAGGCGTGGGAGGGGGGGGGGGGGGGGGTAGGGGAGACGAGTGAAGGGGAGGGTGTCGGGGGGGAGGAGTAAGAGGGGGAGGAGGAGAGGGGGAGGAGGAGGGGGGAGGGAGGTGTTGGGGGAGGAGGGAGGGAAGGAGGGGGGAGGTATGGCACCTGCTGACTGGCCTGGAAACTGGCACGACGCGATGAATGAGCCACTTGGGAGTGCAAAGGACGGGTAGGGAGGAGAGAGGAGAGAAGGAGAGAAGAAGATGAGAGGAGATGAGAGAGAGGAGAGAGGAGTGGGAAGGAGATAGAGAGAGGGGGGTGGGGATGAGAGGCGAGAGAGAGAGAGAGAGAGAGAGAGAGAGAGAGAGAGAGAGAGAGAGAGAGAGAGAGAGAGAGAGAGAGAGAGAGAGAGAGAGAGAGAGAGAGGAAATCAGATGTGAGAAGGAGAGAGATGAAGGGAGAGGAGAGGAGGGGAGAGAAGTGAGAGAAGAAAGGAGAGAGAGAGGAGAGGAGAGAAGTGAGAAGGAGAGAGAGAGGAGAGAAGGGGAGAGAAGGGGAGAGAAATGAGAAGGAGAGAGGGTGGAGATGAGAGGAGAGGGGGAGTAGTGAGAAGGAGAGAGAGAGAGAGAAGAAATGAGAAGGTAAGGGAGAGGAGAGGGGAGAGAAATGACGAGAGGAACGGAGAGAAGATAGTAAGAGGAGAAGGAAAGAACTGGGCGTGAGGAGAGAAAAGAGAGGACAGGACAGAAAAAGAGGAAAGAGGAGAAGAGAAAAGAGGGAATAAAACAGAAAAGAAGAGTGGATAGGAAAAGTGAAGAGAGGAAAAGGAAGGAAGGAGAGAAGAGGAAAGGAAAGAAAAGAACGGAAAGGAGGCACACACAGATAAAGAAGAGAAGTTCAAAGGAAGGGAAAAGGGGTTAAGTGAGATAATAATGAAAAGAAAGAAGAGGAAAGAAAGGACAGAGGAAGAATGGAAGAACGAAAGGGGGGAGAGGATAAAGCATAAAGAGCGGAAATGAGAAAGAGAGTTTGGGAAGAAGCGAAATGAAACACAGAAAGAACGTAAGAACAGGAGGAAGAGAAAGAGAGAAGAAAAGACACAAAGAACAAACAGGAAGACGAATACAAGAAGAAGGCAAGAAGAACGGAATAAAGGGGAGATTAAAGAGGAAACAAAAGACGAGAACCGAATTATAGAAGACAAGCAGAATAGAAGAGACCAGAGGAGTTTCTCAAACACCTGGAATGAAGGAGTGAGAAGTGAGGAGAGCGAGAGAGAGGGGAGAGGAAACGAGAAAGACACGGGGAGGTGGGGAAGAGAGAGAAGGAGAGAAAGAGAGAGATGAGATAAGAGGAGAGGAAACGAGGAGATTAGATGGGAGTTGTGGGGAGGAGAGAAGGAGAGAAGAGAGAGAGATAAGAGGAGAGAAGAGAGAGGAGATTAGATGAGAGTTGAAGGGGAGGAGAAAGAAGGAGAGAGAGATGAGAGGAGAGGAGATAGAAGGATAGAGAGAGAGGAGAGGAGAGAGAAGGATAGAGAGAGATGAAATGAGAGGAGAGAGAAGGAGAGGAGAGAGGATAGAGAGAGATGAAATGAGAGGAGAGAGAAGGATAGAGAGAGATGAGAGGAGAGAGAAGGAGAGATGAAAGGAGAGGAGAGAGAAGGATAGAGAGAGATGAGATGACAGGAGAAGAGACGGAGAGAGGAGAGGAAGGGAGGGGAGAGAATGATTGCGCCGAGAAGGGTCATGCTCACCACCAGCAGAGGGACCTGCAAGACCCTCCATAAAGAGACATCT
>NC_091564.1:212467-217467 GCF_042767895.1 Penaeus vannamei | reverse complement strand
CATACAATATACCTACTTCAAAGGTAAATATACTCCCTCGTCTTCAAAATATACCCTCGCCTCCACAAACAACACTGTCCACAACATACCCTCGCCTCCATGTACGTAAATATACCCCTCGCCTCCATGTACGTAAATATACCCCTCGCCTCCATGTACGTAAATATACCCCTCGCCTCCATGTACGTAAATATACCCCTCGCCTCCATGTACGTAAATATAGCCCTCGCCTCCATGTACGTAAATATACCCCTCGCTTCCATGTACGTAAATATACCCCTCGCTTCCATGTACGTAAATATACCCCTCGCCTCCATGTACGTAAATATACCCCTCGCCTCCATGTACGTAAATATAACCCTCGCCTCCATGTACGTAAATATAGCCCTCGCCTCCATGTACGTAAATATACCCCTCGCCTCCATGTACGTAAATATACCCCGCTTCCATGTACGTAAATATACCCTCGCCTCCATGTACGTAAATATATCCCCTCGCCTCCATGTACGTAAATATACCCTCGCCTCCATGTACGTAAATATACCCCTCGCCTCCATGTACGTAAATATACCCCTCGCCTCCATGTACGTAAATATACCCCTCGCCTCCATGTACGTAAATATACCCCTCGCCTCCATGTACGTAAATATACCCCTCGCCTCCATGTACGTAAATATACCCCTCGCCTCCGTGTACGTAAATATACCCCTCGCCTCCATGTACGTAAATATACCCCTCGCCTCCGTGTACGTAAATATACCCCTCGCCTCCATGTACGTAAATATACCCCTCGCCTCCATGTACGTAAATATACCCCTCGCCTCCATGTACGTAAATATAGCCCTCGCCTCCATGTACGTAAATATACCCCTCGCCTCCATGTACGTAAACACATCCCCTCGCCTCCATGTACGTAAATATAACCCTCGCCTCCATGTACGTAAATATACCCCTCGCCTCCATGTACGCAAACACATCCCCTCGCCTCCATGTACGTAAATATACCCCTCGCCTCCATGTACGTAAATATAACCCTCGCCTCCATGTACGTAAATATACCCCTCGCCTCCATGTACGTAAACACATCCCCTCGCCTCCATGTACGTAAATATACCCCTCGCCTCCATGTACGTAAATATACCCCTCGCCTCCATGTACGTAAATATACCCCTCGCCTCCATGTACGTAAATATGCTATGTGCTTGAGCGCGTGGGGGTCTTTATGGGGGGCAGGGGGGGGAGGGAGGGGGGAGTGAGTCATGCCCAATCATCCAGCCATCAGAGTACCATGGGGTGTTCATGGGAGGCGACCCCCGCGTCCCAGAATCGGGTAGGTGAAGAGAGCCCCCGCCCCCCCTCCCTCCCTGCACTCCTCATCCCCCCTCCCCTCCTCCCTAATTCTCATCCCCTTCCCCTCCCTAATTCCTCATCCCCTCCCCCTCCCCTCCCCTAATTCTCAACCCCCTCCCCTCACTCCTCACGCTATTTTCATCTCCTTCTTCTTCTTTCCTATCTTTTTTATCGTATTTCCTCCATTTGTTGGTCTTTCGTTCTATTCTCTCCTGTTCTGTTTCCTTCCTTACGTGTTTATCTTCTCTCCTTTCTAATATGGTTTTAAATCCTTTTTTCTCCATACTTTCTCATCTCCTTCCTTCCATCCCTTCCCTGTGGCTCACCTCCCCCTTTTACCATCTCCTTTCCTTTCCACGCCACCCCCCCATCTCTCCCCTCCCTCCCTCCCCCATCCTCTCTCCTCTCTTCCCTCTCCCATCCTCCATTTCCTCTCCCACCTGCTCTCCTCAGTCCCCTCCCTTCTCTCTTCCCCCATCTCCTCCCTCCCTCCCTCTTCCCCATCCTTATTCCCTCCTTTCCCTCTCCCCTATACCCTCCCCTCCCTTCTACCCCCTATCCATTCCACCCTCTTCCCCCATCCTCCCTTCCCTCACACTCCCCTACCCTCCCCTTCCTCTTCCCCCATCCCTCCCTTCCCCCTCCCCCCCCCTATCCCTCCCTTCCCTCCTCCCTATGCCCTCCCTCCCTTATAACCCCTATCCATCCCACCCTCTTCCTTATCCTCCCTTCCCTCCCCTCCCTTCCTCTTCTCCCCATCCTCCCTTCCCTCTCCCCCATCCTCACATCCCCCATTCCCTCACACCCTCCTCCTATCCCTCCTCTCCCTCCCCTCTACCCCCCTATCCATCCCACCCTCTTCCCTCATCCTCCCTTCCCTCACACCCTCCCTATCCCTCCCTTCCCCTCCCTTCTACCTCCAATCCATCCCACCCCTCCTCCCCCATCCTCCCCTTTCCTCCTCCCTCCCCTCCCTACCTTTCTACCCTATCCTCCTTCCCTTTCCCCATCCTCACATCCCCCCTCTTCCTCACACCCCTCCCTATCCCCTCCTCTCCCTCCCTTCTACCTCCAATCCATCCCACCCTCCTCCTCCATCCTCCCTCCTCTCCTCCTCCCTCCTTCCTCCTCCTTACCCCCTTTCCATCCCACCCTCTTCCCCCATCCTCCTCCCTCTCCCTCCCCCCTTCCCTCGCATCTCTCCCTGCCTTTTCAACAGAGTGTCTTCCGCTCCAAACACCATAGACGTTCTCACAATATTTACCTGTTGAACTTCTCTCTGTTCTACGTCTTTGTCGTGGAAAATCCCCTTTCTCAAACAACGTGGACCAAGAACTGGGATGAAACTCTTAAAAAATAACGTGAATCCTTAAGAAAAGATAAAAATACGATATATATAAGAAGAAATAGGAGCTAAAACGAGAGGGCTGTGGCTTACGTCCCTTAGTCACATGCAGGATAATACGTAACCGGACAGTGTTGCCAGATCCGTGGAACCTGCAGGGATTTTTCCCCCTGGAGCGTCTCTGGCTGCCGTGAACAGTCCCTGATGAACATCTTTGTGAACTTTGGGCGAGGACAGGTTGTTCGTTTGGTTGTTCTTCGTTCTTTTTGTTTTATTTTGTTGCTTTGGTTGAGGGAGGAAGAATAAAATGTGTGGAAACGGGGGAAAGAGAGAGAGGAAGAGGGAGAGATAGAGACAGATGGAGATAGGTTGAAAGAAGAGTGGGAAGGGGAAAGAGAGAGAGAGAGAGAGAGAGAGAGAGAGAGAGAGAGAGAGAGAGAGAGAGAGAGAGAGAGAGAGAGAGACCGATAGGAAGCGATAAAGAATAAAGAAAAGCCAAACAACCGAATCTAATGTGAGTGGAAGAGAAGAGAGAAGGAATTTACACCACTAGTTCACCCCATACGACGAGAGAGATACATCGAGACGAGAGAGAAGAAAGAGAGAAATATATACAGATCTAGACATCCCCGACCCAAGCACAAAGACAGACAGACAGACAGACAGACAGACAGACAGACAGACAGACAGACAGACACCGAGGGAGAAGCAGCACCTCGCCCCAGCAGCCAGCGGATCCCTGGCGACGCACACGGGAGCAGCAAGCAATCCGACCGGGACAACAAAGGGTTTTCAGTCCAACGCAACACCACCGTCATTCGCCATAGACCGCGCTGTCAGAGTTGGCTGGCTGCTGGCTGTTGCTCTTGCTGTTGCTCCGCGCCGCTGCCACGTCTCCGTGCAATCAGCTTCTCTTCATGAGCGACAACACCGAACATTGCAGCTCAACACGTGATCGGCTGCGGCGCTGGCTCGGTCACGTGTCAGGAGGAGGTTGCGGAGTTGAAGCCTCGTCGTCGTGCTCTCTTTCGCTTGTTTCTCGTGTCTTCTCTCTCTCTTTCGCTTGTTTCTTGTCTCTTCTCTCTCTCTTTCGCTTGTTTCTTGTCTCTTCTCTCTCTCTTTCGCTTGTTTCTCGTGTCTTCTCTCTCTCTCGCTTGTTTCTCGTGTCTCCTCTCTCTCTCTCTCTCTCTTCTTTCTTGTCTCCTCTTTCTCTCTAGCTTGTTTCTCGTGTCTTCTCTCTCTCTCTTTCGCCTGTTTCTCTTGTCTCTCTCTCTCTCTCTCGCTTGTTTCTTGTCTCGTTTCTCTCTCGCTTGTTTCTCGTGTCTTCTCTCTCTCTCTTGCCTCGTTACTCTCTCTCTCTGCTTGTTTCTTGTCTCTCTCTCTCTCTTTGTCTGCTTCTGTCTTCTCTCTCTCTCTCACGTCTCCTTTCTCTCTCGCTTGTTTCTTGTCTCCTCTCTCTCTCTCTCTCTCTCTCTCTCTCGTCTCGTTTCTCTCTCATTCTTCTTCTCTCTTGTCTCTGTCTCTTTCTCTCTTCTTCCTTCTCTTCTCTCTTCTCTCTTCTCTCTCTCTCTCTCTCTCTCTCTCTCTCTCTCTCTCTCTCTCTCTCTCTCTCTCTCTCTCTCTCTCTCTCTCTCTCCTCCCCCCTCTCTCTACTTTACCCCTTCTTTCTTTATCAGGTGAACGACAATAACCTCGCAGTTTAAAAAAATAAACAAAAAATAGACTAAAATCTGGAGGAGGAGGAAGACACGAGAATATAAAACACAACAGCCTTTGTTTTGCCATGCGAAGGGATCTGACGTCACAAGCAACATGATTCGTACACAGTGTCACGGACGCATTTGTTACAGTATATTCAATCAATTCCCTTGTTATGTACGTATGTGTGTATGTATGTGTGTGTGTTGGGGGAGGGCGGGGAGGGCGGGTTGTGTGTGTATGTGTTGAGGGGGAGGTGAATGTGTGGGTGGGGGTGGGAGGGGGTTGTGTATGGTGGGGAAGGGTTTTGTGTGTGTTTATTTATTTGTTTGTGTTTGTATGTGTGTATGTGTTTATTTGTAGGTGTGTTTATTTATTTGTTTGTGTTTGTATGTGTTTGTTTGCTTGTGTTTATGTGTGGTTTATGTCTATATATGTGTATACGTACATGTATCTATATCTGTATTTGCTTGTGTGCATGTCTGTCTATCTCTCTGTGTCCGAAAACAAAAGAATAATCCCGATTCCCCGACGCACCGCATGCTCAGAGACCCGAGCTCAGAATTCCAACATGAGCCCCATGCGCACGCTATGTAGGATGCCACCG
>NC_091564.1:199967-207467 GCF_042767895.1 Penaeus vannamei | reverse complement strand
TCAATATTTTTTTCTGTCTTTGGCACTTAAGAGCACGACAAAATAACGTGTTTATTCACCACATACGTAAGACACAATCTACATCTTCATAATGATAAATGCAATAATTACCTTTTTCATCATCATTATCATCATCTTATTACTAGCATTACTAGCAGGAACAGTTACCGGTGTCCTAGTGGTTTCATCAGTATCATTACCCTCAGGATTATCACTTTTAGTATTATTCTCACTATTATTGTTGTCAGTATTATTGTCATTGATGTTATTGTCAGTCTTTTTATTGTCAGCATTATCATTGTCAGTCTTATTATTGTCAGCATTATCATTGTCTGTATCATTCTCATCATAATAATTGTCAGTATTACAATTATCATTATCCTTCCTGTTTTATTACTATTACTTCTGGTGTACAGTAATACAATTATCAAAAGAGAGAGCAAAACGGAATTTTTGATATTGCTCATGATGGCTCTATAGATATGGTGATTGAGAGAGAGAGAGAGAGAGAGAGAGAGAGAGTGTGTGTGTGTGTGTGAGAGAGAGAGAGAGAGAGAAAGAGAGAGAGAGAGAGTGAGAGAGAGAGAGAGACAGAGAGAAAGAGAGAAAGAAAGAAAGAGAGAGAGAGAAAGAGAAAGAAAGAGAGAGAGAGAGAGAGAGAGAGAGAGAGAGAGAGAGAGAGAAAGAGAAAGAGAGAGAGAGAGAGAGAGAGAGAGAGAGAGAGAGAGAGAGAGAGAGAGAGAGAGAGAGAGAGAGAGAGATGAATAGATGGAGAGAGAGAGACAGACAGACAGACAGAGAAACACACAGACAGACACACAGGCTCAAAGACAGACACAGAGACACACAGGGACAAAGAGCACAGAGCCAGAGATAGAGTCAGAAAAAAAGTAAAAGGAGATAAGACAAATAAAAATCATTTAAAAAGATCAATCAATTAAATCCTGATAAAACCAGAAATGAAATCAATTCAAAATCACAATCAAAATCTACTCAAGAATCCTTTTTTTTTAATAATTTTCTTCGCCATTTTTGTAAATAATTTACATACGAACGCCAATCTATATAATTAATTCAACTTAGTGCCTGTGGTATATATAGATATCTTTTTATAGTTCAAAAGAACAGCTGTTATATCTATGGCGCAGTAGTTCGAACCATCATAAATTTTCTCCTTTTTAGTCATAGCGAAAAGGAAAGGCAGATCACATTTGTCATATGACTCAATTCGTATGGAGGAAGAGAGAGAGGAGAGAGAGAGAGAGAGAGAGAGAGAGAGAGAGAGAGAGAGAAGAGAGAGGGAGAGAGGAAGAGAGAGAGAGAGAGAGAGAGAGAGAGAGAGAGAGAGAGAGAGAGAGAGAGAGGGAGAGAGAAATAGAAGTGTGGTTTGAAAGTATGAAGGGAAGTAGGGAGAAGGAGAGGAAGGAGAGAGGGAGAGGAGAGAGAGAGAGAGAGAGAGAGAGAGAGAGGAGAGAGAGGAGGGAGAGGGAGAGAGAGGAGAGAGGAAGAAGAGAGAGAGAGAGAGAGAGAAATAGAAGTGTGGTTTGAAAAGTATGAAGGGAAGGTTTGAGGGGAGAAGGAGAGGGGTGGAGGAGGGGTGGGGGGGGGGGGTTATAGCAGCGCTGGCAAAAGCGCTTCCTGTCTGGATCCCCGTTTGAAGAGCCCGCCCCGTGACGTCATTGCACGGGTTGAGCTGTGACTGGCTGGACCAATCGATTGAGACGCATCCTACGACAAACTCATGTCCCTTTATGAAAAAATCGATGTGGCAATCCATGTCGTTATTTTCGGCACGCTGATCGACCCCCTGGAGAGGCGAATCCGGGATTAATGAGTGTGGGAGCTCAAGTGTTGGGGAAATAAAGGGCGGCGTGTCTCGGCGCTGGCGACACCTGGCGTGCACGGGAGGCGAGGCCCCGCCCACGGAACCGCCGAAGAATAACGTGGTCTCGCGGCGAGGACCGCTAGTCACCTCTGAGCTCGCGTCAGTGTGTGATCTCCACCCGGCGCTCTGTCCCGACCCGTCCCCGCTGCCGGTGTGATTGTGAGAACTCTTCGGCTTTGAAACTGTGACTGTGTGACGTGTAGCGTGTAGTAGGAGCGGTACAGACATGGCCCCTCAGGCCCCCGAACAGAGCAAGGCGCCGGACCTCCTGGAGGAGGAGCAGCCGCACCACCACCACAACTTGGAGGAGCGCGAAATTCATATAGATCTACGGAAAATTTACGCCGACCTTCGCAACCTGGACTGGTCCAAGGTGGTGTGGCGGAACGTGACGCTGTTCGCCCTGCTCCACTTCTACAGCGTGTACGGCCTGTACTTGGCGCTGTTCTCGGTGCAGTGGAAGACCATCGCCTTCAGCGTGGTGCTGTACTTCATGGCTGCGCTGGGCATCACCATGGGCGCGCACCGCCTGTGGTCGCACCGCTCGTTCAAGGCGTCGCTGCCGCTCCGCATCGTGCTCGCCATCTTCCAGACGATCGCCTTCCAGAACGACATCTACGAGTGGGCGCGCGACCACCGCGTGCACCACAAGTACAGCGAGACGGACGCCGACCCGCACAACGCCCGCCGCGGCTTCTTCTTCTCGCACATGGGCTGGCTCATGTACCGCAAGCACCCGAGCGTCATCGCCCGCGGCAAGGGGCTCGACCTGTCCGACCTGCAGAACGACAAGGTGGTCATGTTCCAGCGCAAGTTCTACCTGCCGCTGGTGGTGACGTCGTGCTTCGTGCTCCCGACGGTGATCCCCTGGTGGTACTGGGACGAGCACCTGGTCAACGCCCTCATGGTGGCGGGCTTCCTGCGCTACACCATCGTGCTGCACATCACCTGGTTCGTGAACTCGCTGGCGCACTGGGTGGGCACCAAGCCCTACGACAAGAGCATCTACCCGTCGCAGAACCCGATGGTGGCCTACCTGGCGCTGGGCGAGGGCTGGCACAACTACCACCACGTCTTCCCCTGGGACTACCGCACGGCCGAGCTCGGCGGCCTCGTCAACTACAACATCACCAGCCTCGTCATCGACTTCTGCTACAAGATCGGCCTCGCCTCCGACCTGAGGACCGTCACGCCCGCCATGATCGAGAGACGCATCCAGAGGACGGGCGACGGATCCTACCAGCCGCCCGCGGCCACGGCGAAGTGAACGCCCCCACGCCCACTCGGCCGCCCCTGCAACAAACAATGCACAACTGCACGCACGTCGTCAGCCCTGCACCCCGACCTCCCACCCCCCCTCCTCCCCGCCCCCGCCCGTGACAGCGCCGGAACATGTCCCAGGGAGCACAGCCGTTTGTAACCGAGTAATTTAGAAGTGGTATTCCAATTTGTACGACACACAACACACACATCTATATATACCGTGTGGAAACAAGTGTTTATACATTAGGTCTTTTTTTTTTGGTATATACACAACACGTAGCAACGAAAGTGCAACCTCTTTGTAAACAAGATAGTCAGGTACACCAAGGCCTTACTTTTGGCACCGCTGCAGAAGGGACAGAAGGAGCACTTTTCCGCAGGCCGAGTTCGCCGTCAATTCCGTAGCCGAGGGCCACCTCTCTCCCGTACTCGCCCGGCCGGTTCTTGCGAGCAAAATAGTAGTTGTAGGCCTCTTCTTGTAACCCGGAATTATTGGGTATCGTTTGATATGTGTGTTGGTTATATATACAAATATATATCTTGAGTGAAACCACCACGATGCTTTTTTTGTGAGAAATGCAACCAGATTTTTTGAGATGTGTCATATAAATATATAGTTTTCTGTCTTACACCTTATCAATGGCTTTCCTACCAACACATTATCCAAAAAAAAAAAAGCTTGTTAGCGAAAAAATCAATGAAAATGAGGTGTATCAGCTGTTCCCTTCTCGAGTCTTGGAGGTTTTTTAAAAATGTGACGAAGAGGAACATACGAACGTGAGAGAAAATGGTGCTCATTCAGTAAAACAATAAAAAAACAAACCAAAACAAAGACAAAAAACAAAAAACAAAGATCTCAAAGCTGATTTGGAGAGAGAGAAAAAAGGGAAAATAAAAAAAAATTGAACCAAAACAAGAGAGAAAGCTTTTGGATATTAACTCTGTTCTCTTGTCCCCTTTGTGTTGTGTTGTGTCGACTCTCGTCCATAGTGTGTGGCGCGTGTGTGTGTGTGTATAGTGAAGAGCGAGTAACGAAATCGTGTTGTGTTGTTGCTTGAACTCTCTGTTATTTACGTGGGTGAGAATCTGCAATGGGTGTTCCTTGACTTGACGTGTAATGTCACCGTATTTCTCTGTGGTCTCTCTCTCTCTCTCTCTCTCTCTGTCAGTCTGTCTCTCTCTCATAATCGACCCATTCTCTCTCTCTCTCTCTCTCTCTCTCTCTCTTTCTCTCTCTTTCTCTCTCTATCTCTATCTCTCTCTCTCTCTCTCTCTCTCTCTCTCACTCTCTCTCTCTCTCTCTCTCTCTCTCTCTCTCTCTCTCTCTCTCTCTCATTCATAATCGACCCATCCTGCTTTCTCTTTTATTCAGGAAACCATATTAGCTTCACAAGAGTTAAAACAAGAAAAAGACAAAATAGACTTTTCATAGAAATATAAACAACAACAACAACAGCCAAACAACCGTACTTCTTTTATTACACAAACCTATCGTCCTCATAGCCTCTATCCCCTTCACAAACAAACTATCTGTCAAGTTAAAGCAAGAATCAATAGACACTAACAGACTTTGCAGGGCAACCTCAGCCACCGCCTTGTAAGACGTTTCAGACTCCCAGGAACGTCTTGAGACTTCTTCGTCCTTTTCTTTCTCTCGTTCTTTGGCTCGGGAGACTTTCACTCAAAACACGAGGGTGGGTCTTTTGGTGGACTCTTTAGGGGGAAAAAAGTGGTCTTGCTTTTTTTTTGTTTTTTTCTTGCTCTTTCTTCGCCTCTCTCTCTCTCTCTCTCTCTCTCTCTCTCTCTCTCTCTCTCTCTCTCTCTCTCTCTCTCTCTCTCTCTCTATCTCTATCTCTATCTCTATCTCTATCTCTCCATCTATCTATCTATTTATCCCTCTCTCCCTCTCCTCTATCCGCTTCCCTACTATCCTTCTTCCTTCTGCCACTTCCTTATCCTACATTTCAAAACATACTTTAATATTTCGAAAAATTATTGGCGTAACACAGGCTGGTCACGACCGAAAAACTCATTTTATCGAGGCATGTGATAAGTTACATTATAAATCGATACGATTATATATTTTTTTTGTATATGGAAGTTTTTATTTTAATCTTTAGCCAAGGTTTTTGTGATTTTTTTATGTTCTTACTTATCTATTTATTTGTCTCATCTCAAAATAGGTGTTAAGCAAAGTGTTAAATAACTATCTCCAATATTTTTTTTTCTTCTGTGTCAAACATTCATGAAGAAGATTTGAGGTCACTGAGGAAGTACTTGCATCATACGCACAAATTACGCAACGTGGATTCGGAATAAGGAGACAAATAAATGATTATTATTTAACGCAAAACATAAACATGATGAGAACGGTTATTGATAGAAATTTGGCCTGAAACGCAGCGCTCTGGATAACACACACACACACACACACACACACACACACACACACACACACACACACACACACACACACACACACACACACACACACACACACACACACACACACACACACACACACACACACACACACACACACACACACACACACACACACACACACACACTTTAAAACAACAATAACTCCTGTTTCCATTACCGCTTAGTACATACTAACACACGTGATATTTTTGTTCATATTAAGGAACACCGATTTATGTTGGAATTGACTGTATTTTCCATATGTGGTTCGAGGCCATGTGGCTTGTCACTCCCTTCTGTCACATTGTCATGCAACTCAACCTCATTTTCCTAATCCCTTTCTCACGTGACAGTATTTCAAGTTTTTTTTTTCTTTTCCTTTTTTTTATGACAAGCTGTTGCTGTCACTCTCTGATTCTTGGCATATTAATGGTCCCATGTGTATGAAGGATCAGATGCTGCATTTGGTGTTGAGCCTATCAGTACCATTTTTCTTTGTTCTATCTATGTTTTAGTTAGTTTGATAGGAGTAGCTGGCTGAATATATATATATATATATATATATATATATATATATATATATATATATATATATATATATATATGTATGTATATATATGTATATATATGTATATATATATATATATATATATATATATATATATATATATATATATATATATATATATATGCGTATACACACACATACACACAAATGCATAATGTCTCGATATATATCTCCTATTATTAGCCTGTAATTATCCTTTCTTTTATTCCCACTGCATCAAATGCTAGACATTTGCAACTGAGCAGATGATTAGTCTTGGACAAGTAAGATTAATTGCAACTTGACATTGCTTACTTCTTAGTTATTGTGTTTTGTTTGTTTCAGTGAATCATTCAAGTTTTTTCTTGTACAGCGAATGATTCGGGAAAACGAAGGAATAGAGTCTAAGGGACGATGTCAGCAAGTTATTTATTACTCTTGATGTGAGGTTTTGTAATCCCGAAGGGATATATCTATATGAATATATGAATAGAGATAAAGACTATATAAGCCTATATCTTCAGTGTGTTGTTCTTTAAGACTAAGTCGCTTTTGGCAGTTGTTCTGTCGAGATTTTTATTTTCATTTTTTGTTGTTGGAAAAAAAGGGTTTTAAAACCTGGGATCCTTTTGAAGGAGAACATTTACTCTCTGAATGTGTTTTAACTTATTTTCTCTTTTGTGTAGAATTTTGACATTTGCCGGTGATGTTAATCGCGAGCATTTTGATAAAGGAGACTGGATTGGACTTAGGCTGGGGCGATTCAAGTAAAATGTCTTCACTCCAAAGGTAGAATTCAAATGCTGAAATATATAAGAATCAAACACACTTGAGATGTATTTTCTTATGACCTTATATCGAAATGTGTGAAGCCTCTATCTATATCTGTGTGATTTGGGTTCCCATTTTGTTTTATGCTGAAAAAAAAACATTTGTGTAAAGAACGGAATTATGATAATAAATGCGTCAAACAAAACATAAGATTGTGATAACCTTAGATAGAATATTTGCAACAATGAAAAAAGTAAAAAAAATAAATAAAAAAATGAAAATATTGTATATGTATTAGTCATGAGCGTATATTTTTCTTTATATATTTCATGAATTCTACATGAATATGGATTATAATGGAGTATTTTCAGAAGTAAGCACAAAAGCACACACGAATACTCAAAAGTTCATATAAAAATACATTAAAAAACACATATAACGTCCCAACACACACGATAAACACACGTACATATAATGAAAAAAAATGTACACATCCATCTAATATCTATGCGTACACACATTCACGTACATACTCATACACACATGTTATCAATATTCCTTCTAAACACCATTTTAATCGGCGATTCATTAATTATAAACTTAATTAATT
>NC_091564.1:172467-174967 GCF_042767895.1 Penaeus vannamei | reverse complement strand
AGAGAGAGAAGACAAAAAGGGAAAATGAAAGAAGAAGAAAAGAAAACGAAAGAGAGTAAGAGAGGGTAAGATATCATAAAGAAAAAAATAACTAAAGAGAAAGAGAAGAGAAAAAGAAAAGACAGGAATGAGACGCAAAAATGAAGAAGAAATAAAAACAAAAGAGAGAGAGAGAAAAAAAAAACGTATGAAAAATAACTACAGAGAAAATTATGTGCAAAAGTGAAAACGCAAAAAACATAAGAGAAAAAAGGAAAACGAAAGAGAAAGAGATAATGCAAAAAAAAACAAAAAAAAAACAAGCCAAAATTGATAACAAATAGACTGACAATCGAATTTCGACTTTTTTTCTTTCTTTTTTTGTACACTATTTCGAAAACTAACGCCAACACTTGGACTTTTTTTTACTACTGTATTTTTGTTTCGAAATCGATAGGAATCTTCCAAGAGGTATTACATATAGGGAGAAATGAGACAGCTCTGAATCTTAACGTTATTTTTCTTCTCCTTTTTCGTCTTTCTCTTCTTCTTTTTTTCGTTTTTCGTCTTCCACTTCTTATTCTTCGTCTCCCTCTTCTTCTTCCCCTTCTTATTCTTCGTCTTCCCCTTCTTCTTCTTCTTCGTTTTCCCCTTCTTCTTCTTCGTCTTCCTTCTTCTTTTTGGTTTCCTTCGTCTTCTTCTTCTTCCTTTTCGTTTTCTTCTTCTTCTTCCTTTTCGTCTTCTTCTTCTTCTTCATCTTCCTTCTTCTTCTTCGTCCTCTTCTTCTTCTTCTTCGTTTTCCCCTTCTTCTTCCTCTTCTTCTGTTTCATCTTTGTACTTCTTTTTTTTGATTTTCGTGTTTCTATTATTATCATTCGTCTTCCTCTTCTTCGTACTCCTCTTGTTTTTATTTTCCTCCTTCGTCTTCTTCTTCTTCTTTTTCGTCTTTTTTTCTTCTTTTTCTATTACATAATCTTTTATTCATATACTGTAGTGTAGAGTGATGATGTGTGTTATGATTGCTGTGTGCGTGTGTGCGTTTGTGTGTATTTATGTGTATTTGTGTGTGTGTGCTAGTTTGTGTGTGTGTGTGTGTATGTGTCTTTGTGTTTATATGTGTCAGTGTTTGTGTGTATCTGTTTGTGCGTGTGTGTGTGTTTGTGTCTTTGCGTTTGTGTGTGCCTATGTACGTGTGTGATGACGTAGAAGGTCAAATGACGACGTAAAACATGAGTTGATGACACATCACCCGAACTGATGACGTGCGATGCGAGAGAGGATGCAGAAAATGAAGTGCTGACTGAGGCCATGAGGTGATGACTTCCAAAATGCAATGACGACGTAGTTCTAAAAGCGATGGCGCATTTGGTACGAGAGAAGCGGCATACATCCTGCATCACTATACATCTAATAAAATACACACTCATCTAGTCATCCCGGTATGTATACACGATATAATCCCTCCCCCCTATTTGCATGAAACACACAAAGGAATCATATACACATACGTTTATCCTAACCCTCCCTCCTCCTTCCCTCCTTCCCAACACCCCTCCTCTCCCTCCTCCCTCCTATCCAATCCCCCTACTCCTCCCCACTAGCCAACAACCTCCCCCCTTTTCCCCCTCCCTCCTCCCTCCCCTACCCCAACCTCTCCCTTTTCCTCCTTTACCTCCTTACCCAACCCCCCCTTTCCTCCTTTCTCCTCCAACCCCAACCCCCTACTCCTCCCTCCTTCCCAGCAACCTCCTTCTCTCCCTCCTCCCTCACCCCAACCCCTCTCCTTCTCCTCCTTCCCAACCCCCCTCCTTCTTCCCTCCTACCCAACCCCCCTCCACTCCCTCCTCCCTCCTTCCCAGTCCCCCTCCTTCCTCCCTCCCTCCTCTCGCCCCTTCCCCCGCCCTCACACCCAGTATGTCAGCAACACAGTTAAAGGGGATAGCTGACGAAGGGACTGACAGAGGAAACCAGTTTGACGGTTTACCGGACGTAACGGTCATAGCGATTTTTCAAAAATTTGAATGCTTGAACAGGGTGAGGGTAAGGGAGATGGTGGAAATGGTGAGGGTGTGAGTAGGAAGGGCGTTTTATGGTGAGAGGAAGGTGTTGTAAAGGGTGATATGATAATGACTAGAAATGGTGATGATAGTGATGGTGAAAAATGGCAATAATACCGATATTCGTAGATGGTGAGGGTGATGATAAAGATGATGGTGATGATGACGATGACGATGATGATAATGGAAACTAATAATAATGATGACTGTGATGATAGCGATGACTGGAGAATCTGATAGCCGCGAATACAACGTATTACATGGTATCAATGACAAAATTCGTAATGGTGATTATAGCAAAATGAAGATAAAGTGATAGCCATAGCACTCACCGTCTCTCCTATGGTAGTAACATGGTGGTAATATGGCAGTAAGTATGGTAATGCTAGAGTGACAATGGTATGACAGATTAAAGTGATTATATTAGCAGTAACAGTGATATTAAGAACAGCCATTAAGAATTT
>NC_091564.1:164967-167467 GCF_042767895.1 Penaeus vannamei | reverse complement strand
TTTAAAATTTTTCCCTTTCCCCCCAAAAAAATTTTTTTTTTCCCCCCAAAAAAATTTTTTTTCCCCAAAAAAATTTTTTTGTTTTTTTTTTCCCCCTTTTCCCCCTTTCCCTTTTTTTTTTTTTTGGGCGGGGGGGGGGGGGTTTTTTTTTTCCCCTTTTTTTTTTTTTTTTTTTTTCCCCTTTTTTTTTTTCTTTTTTTTTTTTTGGGCCCAAAACCCCTTTTTTTTTTTTCCCCCCCCCCCTTTTTTTCCCCCTTTTTCCCCCCCCTTTTTCCCTCCCCCTTTTTTTTTTTGGGGGGGGGGGGGTTTTTTTTTTTGGGGGTTTTTTTTTTTTTTTAAAAGGGGGGTTTGGGGGGGGGAAAAAAAAAAGGGAAAAAAAGGGAAAAAGGGGGGAAAAAAAAAAACCCCGGTTAAAATTTTTTTTTTTTAAAAAAAAAAATTTTTTAAAATTTAAAAAAAAAATTTAAATTTGGGTTGGGGGGGTTTTTTTTGGGGTTTTTTTTGGGGGGGGGGAAAAAAAAAATTTTTTTTTTTTTAAAAAAAAAAAAAAAAAAAAAATTTTTTTAATAAAAATTTTTTTTTTAAAAAAAAAAAATTTTTATATAAAAAAATTTTTTTTTTTTTTTAAAAAAAAAAAAAAAAAAAAAAAAAAAAAAAATTTTTTCTCCCCTTTTTTTTTTGGGGGTTTTTTTTTTTTTTTAAAAAATTTTAATATATTTTAATATATATATATATATTTTAATATATATATATATATATATATATATATAAAAAAAAAAAAAAAGGGGGGGGAAAAAAAAAGGGGGGGGGAAAAAAAAAAAAAAAAGGGGAAAAAAAAAAACCCGGCCCCCCCCAAAAAAAAGGAAAAAAAGGGGGAAAAAAAAGGGAAAAAAAAAAAAAAAAAAAAAAAAAAAAAAAAAAAAAAAGGGCCCCCCCCTTTTAACTTTTTTTTCCCTTTTTTCCCCCCCCCCGGGGGGGGAAACAAAAAAAAAAAAAAAAAGAAAAAAAAAAAAAAAAAAAAGCCCAAAAATAAAAAAAAAAAGGGGCCCAAAAACCCCCAAAATTTTTTTTTTTTTTCCCTTTTTTTTTTCTTCTTTTTTTTTTTTTTTTCTTCTCCCCTTTTTTTTTTCTTTTTCTCTCTCCTTCTCCTTCTTTTTCCTCTCTTTTCCTTTTCTTTTTATAAAACCCCTTTTTCTCTTTTTTCTTTTTTCTTTTTTTCTCTTTTTTTTTTTGTTTTTTTTTCTTTTTTTTTTCTTTCTTTTCTTTCTTTCTTCTTCTTCTTCTTCTCTTCTTCTTCTTCTTCTTTTTCTTCCTCTCCTTCTTCTTCTTCTTCTTCTTCTTCTTCTCCTTCTTCTTCTTCTTCTTCTTCTTCTGTCTCTCTCTCTCTCTCTCTCTCTCTCTCTCTCTCTCTCTCTCTTCTTCTCTTTTTCTGTCTTTTCCCCCCTTTCTCTCTCTTTCCTTTCTCTCTTTTTCTTTTTCTTTTCTCTCTCTCTCTCTCTCTCTCTCTCTCTCTCTCTCTCTCTCTCTCTCTTTTCTCTTTCTTTTTCTCCTTTCTCTTCTCTCTCTCTTTCTCTCTTTTCTCTTCTGTCTCTCTCTCTTTTCTCTTCTCTCTCTCTTTATCTCTCTCTCTCTCTCTCTCTCTCTCTCTCTCTTTTCTCTCTCTCTCTCTCTCTCTCTCTCTCTCTCTCTCTCTCTCTTCTTCTTTTCCCTCCCCCGCTTTCTCTCTCTTTTTCCTTTTCTCTCTCTTCTTCTCTTTCTGTCTTTTCCCTCCCTCTCTTTCTTTCCCTTCTCTCTCTCTCTCTCTCTCCCTCCCTCCCCCCTTCTCTCTCTTCCTCTCTCTCTCCCCCCCGTCCCCTTTCTTCTCCCTTCCCTTCCCCCTCCCCCCCTCCTTCCCTCTCTTGCCTTTTCTTCCTCTCTCCCCCCCTTTTCCCCCTCTTTTCTCTCCCCCCCCCCCCTCCCTCCTTCCCCCCCCCCCTCCCCCCCCCCTCCCCCACCCCCCTCTTCCCCTCCCTCCTCTTCCCCCTCTCCCCCCTTCCCCCTCCCCCCCCCCCTCTTCCCCTTTTTTTCCCCTTTCCTTTTTCCCCCCCCCCTTCCCTCCCCCCCTCCCCCCTTCCTCTCCCCCTCTCCTCCCCCCCGCCCCCCTTCCCTCCCCCCCTCCCTCCCCTCCTTTTTCCCCCGTTCCCCCCCCCTCTTTTTCCCCTTTCCTTTTCTCTTTTTTTTTGGGGCCTTTTTCCTTCTCCCTTTCTTTGGGTTTTTTTTTCTTCCTTTTTCTTTTTTTTTTTTTTTTTTTTTTTTTTTTTTTTTCCCTTCCCTCCCTTTCTCCCTCCTCCCCCCCCCCCTCCCCCTCCCCCTCTTCTCTTCTTTCCTTCTTCTCTCCCCCCTTCCCTCTTTTTCCCCCCTTTTTTCCCCCCCCCCCTCTCTCCCCTCTCCTCTCTCTCCCCTCTCCCTCTCTCCCTCCCTCTCTCTCCCCCTCTCCCTCTCTCCTCCCTCTCTCTCCCTC
>NC_091564.1:132467-162467 GCF_042767895.1 Penaeus vannamei | reverse complement strand
CTCTGTCTGTCTCTTTCTGTCTATTTCTTTGATTGCCTTCTCTCTCTCTTTCTCTCTCTCTCTCTCTCCCCCTTTTCTTTTTTTCCCCTTCCTCCGGCAAAACGATTTTTAAAAAAAAAAAAGAAAAAAAGAAAAGAAAAGAAAAAAACAACAATAAAAGATAGAAAATCCGTTACAACCTACTCTGTGAACAACCTCCTTTGAAAAAATCTAGTTCGTTCTTTAATAATAAGAACAAAAAAAAACACATAACATTAAATTCCTCTTTCTTACAACACCCACTTCCTGATGACACCCAAGCCCGTCCCTTCTCCGTCCTTCTTCGTCCTTCTTACGTCCCTCTTACGTCCGTGAAACGAATTGGTTTTGGCTAAATTTTTTTTTTTTTTTTTTTTTTTTTTTTTTTTTTTTTTTTTTTTTTTTTTAAGGTCACGGGATTGTCCTCGATTTACCGTTGTGTGTGTGTGCGTGTGTGCTTTCTAAGACTCGTCGTTCGTGTGTGGGAATTTCTCGGGCTTTCTCTTTAGGCGTCTAGGAGTTTGACCTTTGACCTTTCTTGCATCGTTAGTTCTCGGGTTACACAGAGGTTTATATATATATGCGTGCACGCGCGGACGCACATACAGACACGGACATACACACATAAACACACACACACACATACAGACACACACACACACACACACACACACACACACACATATATATATATATATATATATATATATATATATATATATATATATACACATATATTTTTTATTTTATATATAAAAAAATAAAATATAAAATAATTAAAATAAAAAAAAAAAAAAAATAAAAAAATAAATAAATAAAAAAATAAAAAATAAATAAAAAGATGAAAAAATAAAAATAAAAATAAACCCCAAAATAATCATTATATTATATGATATTATATTATATTATTTATATATATATATATATATATATATATATATATATATATATATATATATATATATATACATAAAAATATTATATATTATATATATTTATTATTATATTATATTATATTATATGTTTGTTTGTTTGTTTGTATAAAAATTAAAATTAAAATTATAAAATTAAAAAATTAAAATTATAAAATTAAAAATGGAAAATGTATAGTATATTAATTATATGTATATTATATTATATTATATTAAAATGTATATTAAAATTATATTATATTAAAATTATATTATAAATTAAAATATATATATATAAAACACAAACAAACAAACAAACACAATATATATATATAATAATAATACAAAATAACAATACATAAAACATAAAACACATAAAATATATATATATATATATATATATTTTATAATATATATATGTTAAAATTTTATATATATTAAAAAGTAAAAATTATATGAAAGAAGAAGGAAAAAAAATAAATAAAAAAAGGAAATGAAAAATTAATTAATTAAAGTTAGAGATAAAAGTGAAATATTTTATTAATTTTAAAAAAAATAAAACCCCCCATAAAATTATTTTAAAAATATTTATTTATTAATTTTATTTATTTATTAATTGCAATATATTTATTTTTTTTTTCCTTTTTTTTTTCCTTTTTTTTTTTTTTTTTTTTTTTTTTCTTTTTTTTCCCCCCTTTTTTTTTCTTTTTTTTTTTTCTTTGTTTTTCTTTTTTTTTTATTTTCTTTTCTCTTTTTTCCCCCTTTTTTTTTTTCCCCCCCCCCCCCCCCCCCCCTTTTCCCCTTCCTTTTTTTCCCCTTCTTCCCCCCCTTCCCCCCTTCCCCTTTTCCCTTTTCCCCCCTTCCCTTTTTCCCCTTTTTTCCCCCCTTTTTTTTTCCCTTTTTTCCCTTTTTCCTTTTTCCTTTTCCTTCTCCCCTTTTTTTCCCTTTTTTCCTTTTTTCTTTTCCCTTTTTTTCTTTTTCCTTTTCCCCCCCTTTTTCCCCCTTTTTTTCCCTTTTCCTTTCCCCTTTTTTTTTTTTTTTTCTTCTTCTTCCTTTCCCCCTTCTTCTTCTTCTTCTTCTTCTTCTTCTTCTTCTTCTTCTTCTTCTTCCCCCTTCCCCCTTCCCTTTTTCTTCTTCTTTTCTTCTTCTTTTTCCCTTTTCCTTCTCCTTCTCCCTTCTTTTTCCCTTTTTCCTTCTTTTTCCTTCTTCTTTTCCCTTCCTTTCCTTTCCCTTTTTCCCCCTTCCCCCCTTCCCCCTTCTTCTTCTTTTTTCTTTTCTTTTTCCCTTCCCTTTTTCCTTTTTTTCCTTTTTTTATCTTCTTTTTTCTATCCTCCCTCCCCCCCCCCCCCCTTTTTCTTCTTCTTCCCCCTTTTTCTTTTTCCTTTTTCCTTTTTCCTTTTTCCTTCCTTTCCTTTCCCTCCTTTCCCTCCCTCCCTCCCTCCTTTTTCCCCCCTCCTTCTTCTTCTTCTTCTTCTTCTTCTTTCTTCCTTTCCTTTCCTTTTACCTTTTACCTTTTTCCTTTTTCCTTCCCTTCTTCTTCTCCTTCTCCCTTTCCCCCTTCTCCTTCTCCCTTCTTTTTCCTTTCCTTTTTCCCTTTTCCTTCTCCCTCCTCCTCCCTCCCTCCCTCCCTCCCTCCCTCCCTTTTTCCCTTTTTCTTCTTCTTCTTCTTCTTCTTCTTCTTCTTTCCTTTCCCTTTTCCTTCTCCTTCTCCTTCTCCTTCTCCATTCCTTTTTCCCTTTTCCTTCTCCTTTCCTTTCCTTTCCTTTCCTTTCCCCCTTCCCCCTTCCCCCTTCCCCCTTCCTTTCCCTTCCCTTTTCCTTTCCCTCCTTCTTTTTCCCTTTTTCCTTCTTTTTCCCTTTTTCCTTCTTTTTCCCTTTTTCTTCTTCTTTCCCCTTCCTTTCCCCCTTCCCCCTTCCCCCTTCCCCCTTCCCTTTTTCTTCTTCTTCTTCTTCTTCTTCTTCTTTCCCTTGTTCTTTTTCCCTTTTTCTTTTTCCCTTTTTCCTTCTCCCTTTTTCTTTTTTCTTCTTCTTCCCTTTTTTCCCTTTTTTCCCCCTTTTGGGGGAAGGATCGTTTGCAAAGCCAAAGGGGGGCCCCTGACTAATTTCCGTCTCGATCTTGTGCTATTAATAATTTAGTTAAAATGAGTGAATGGAAACTTAAGTTAATATTCTAGAGCATTCGTATATACAATACACATCCTCATATTTCTTTAAGATAACGTAATACGGATGAGAATCTTCGTGTGATTCCCGGGACGTCACTCCGATAGCGCCATGTTTGTTTACGTCGGTCAGTCGATTTTTTTTTTTTATGGAAAGTTCATTCGGACACGAAAAAAAATGACGGAAAAAGTGATAATGAGATAGATGACGACCTTAAAACTCTATGGTCTTAAATTCCCGTTCTTTGTCGTTATTTTTATGGTATTTCATCGCAGTTCATGAAATCCTGAATTGTAGATTCTTCATCAAGGGATTCTTGGATTAGAATCTGCTATATCGTCAGCTTATTAGTCCCTATAAGATTATTTGGGTTTGATTTATGGTGGATTCAGTAATCCTTAATTAAGGTTGATTTTATCCCACGCCCTTAATTAAGGTCTTTGTCATAAATAAGGACTGGTGGTAGCCGCTTCGTCCCTAAAACTTCTCCTAAAACTTTTTTCCTTAACAATAACCCTCAATATCCCCTGATAGCAAGATCACCTTAAATCTAATAATGACAATAAGGTCAACATTTCTACCTCCCCTGCCAACGAGCTCACCCAGAACCCCTTCCCCTGCCAACGAGCTCACAAAGCACCTATTCCCTGCCAGCAAGTTCACCTAGAACCTTTCCCCTACCAAGTTCCCCAATAAGACCTTCCCCTGGTAACAAGATCACGTAGAACCCCTTCCGCCCCCAATAAGTTCGTCTGGACCCCCTTCCCCTGCCAACAAGATCACTTAAGGGGCCACAAAGTCACTTAAAACACCTTATTCCTTTTAAAACGTCCCTTAAATCCCCTTAATTTCCCTGACCTCCACAGTCCCTTAAAAAACAGACCCCTTTGGTATCAAGGTCCCCTTAGATCCCCTCCCTCTCCCCCCATGCGCTTTATAACCCCTATTCCCCCCCATATCTTGGCTCCTATCGGGCCCTTTCCCCACCCCCTCCCTATCTCTGCCTTCCCTCCCTCCTCTCCCCCTCGCCCCCTCCCTCCCTTGTCCCTCTCCCCATCATTTCCTCCCTCTTTCCTCTCCCCATCATTTCCTCCCTCTTTCCTCTCCCCATCATTTCCTCCCTCTTTCCTCTCCCCATCATTTCCTCCCTCCTTTTTTCCTCTCCCCCTCGTCCCATCACGCCCC
Source organism: Penaeus vannamei (assembly GCF_042767895.1). Classification (NCBI taxonomy): domain Eukaryota; kingdom Metazoa; phylum Arthropoda; class Malacostraca; order Decapoda; family Penaeidae; genus Penaeus; species Penaeus vannamei. The sequence continues at coordinate 158,191 of NC_091564.1, read as the reverse complement.
CTTTCCCAGTCGTCCCCCTCCCTCCCTTTCCCCCCTTCCCCTCCTCCTCCCGTCTCCCTCCCTCTCACCCCTCCATTCGCCTCCCCCTTCCCCCTCCTATTCGCCTCCGCCATCCCCCATCCCCCCTCCCCCACTCGCCTCCCCATCCCCCTTCCCCCCTCCCCCACTCGACCCATTTCCACCCCCCTTCCCCCCTCCCCCACTCGCCTCCCCATCCCCCTTCCCCCCTCCCCCACTCGATCCATCACCCCTCTTCCCCCTCCTTTTCTCACCTCCCCACCCCCCTTCACCCCCTTCCCCCTCCCCCACAAAACCCATCACCCCCTCCTCCCCTCGCCCCCCCTTCCTCGCCCCAGCTGGATACAGATGGGTTGTCACGGCCATCTGAGTCAAGATGATTGGGTCCGTGGGCGGCGCTTGAAGATGGGCGTGCGGTGGGCGGAGAGGTGGAGGCTGAGAGAATGTTGGTGATTCCTCTTGTCTCTCTCTCTCTACTTCTCCTTTCCTCTTTTTTTTCTCTTTCTTCTCTTTTCTTCCTTTGGTGATTCCTCTTGTCTCTCTCTCTCCTCTTTCCTCTTTTTTTCTCTTTCTTCTTACTTCTCTTTTCTTTCTTTGGTGATTCATCTTGTGTGTGTCTCTCTCTCCTCTTTTTTTCCCTTTCTTCTTTCCTCTCTTTTCTTCCTTTGGTGATTCCTCTTGTCTCTCTCTCTCTCCTCTTTCATTTTTATTGTTTTCTTCTTGGCCTTTCTCCTATTTTTATCTTGGTGTTCTTGCTATATTTCTTCTTTATCTCTTTTCTTGTTTTTTCTTCTTTATTTTTCTTGATCTTTCCTCTTTTTCCTTCTTGTCCATTTCTTTCTTCATTCCTCTGTTTTTCTTATACTTCATTTTGGACTTTTTCTCTTCTCTTTTTTCTTTGTATTCTTTCTTCCTCATTCTTTTTCTTTTTTCGTTCTTCTCTTCCTTTCTTCTTACGATTCATCTTCTTGGTCCCCTTCTCTCCTCCTCATTTTGCTTCTTGTTCTTCTCTCTCTTTCTTCTCCTTTTTCATCCTCTTGTTCCTTTCCTTCTTTCTTCATTTTTTTCTTCTTCGTTCTTCCTTTTGTCCTTCTCCTTCTTCTTCGTCTTCTTTTTCTTTCTTTTTATCTTCTTTTCTTTTCTTCTTCTTCTCATCCATTTCTTTAAATCTTAGTCTCATTCTTTTTTTCTTCTTCTTGCTCTGTCACTTCTTTTGGTCCAGAATTCACTACCGACTGAGACCGAATGTACCCATTTTTTTCCTATTTTCCTTTTTTAAGCTAAATACTAAATATCGTTGGTTTTATTCTTCCAAACTGTTTATTTTGTTTAAATCTGTCTTGGTTTTGTCATGCGAACAATTCTTTGATATTTTTTATCATTATTCACAAGAATGATCAGCAATTCGGACACTGACTTCCGGGATCAGCCAGACAGACATATAAATCAACTTGATATGTATTTAAAAGAACCAATCACTGATATATAAGATCACAAAGGACAGATTTAGACAAAACCAAGACATATTCAGACAAAAATAAACAGTCTGGAAGAATAAAAACCAACGATATTTAGCTCAAAAAAAAAAGGAAAACAGGAAAAAAAAGTCCAGGGTACATTTGGTCTCAGTCCTTGGGTCAAGTTGTGCGCGCGCCAATATAAAACTTGCCTTGGCTGTTGTCGCTCCTTATGGGGGTGAGGGTTGAAGGCAGTGGGGGTGGGGGGGTGGGGAAGGGGTGGTGCTCGTTGTACTTGTGTTAGAGGGGGGAGGAGGGAGGGGGAGGGGGAGGGAAAAAGGGGGGACAAAGAGGAGAGAGGGAGTAGGAAAGAAAGAAGAGAGAGAAAAGGGGGAGTAGGAAGAGAGAGAGAGAGAGAGAGAGATTAGAGAGAGAGAGAGAGAGAGAGAGAGAGAGAGAGAGAGAGAGAGAGAGAGAGAGAGAGAGAGAGAGAGAGAGAGAGAACGAGACAAAGAGACAGAAAAGGAAAAAAAGGATGATAACGATAAAGAATAAGAAAAACAGAATGATAACCATAAAGAAAAAGAAAAAAAAGAATGATAACGATAAAGAAAAAACAAACAGAAGAGACCGAGAAAGAGAGCCTATGTAGCAGAGCAGAAGACCCCCATAAAGTCCCGTTGACACCAAGGCCACAAAGTCCTTGTTGAGTTCGTTGTCGACCTGAAAAGGGCGTCGGATACGAGATGTGAACGAGGAGTCCCTTGGAGAGTGGGTGTGCATGTGTCTCGCATACACAAACATACATAAACACACATACATACATGCATAAATAAATACATATACAAACGCACACATACATACATGCATAAATAAATACACATGCAAACGCACACATATATACATGCATAAATAAATACATATACAAACGCACACATACATACATGCATAAATAAATACACATGCAAACGCACACATACATACATGCATAAATAAATACACATGCAAACGCACACATACATACATGCATAAATAAATACATATACAAACGCACACATACATACATGCATAAATAAATACACATGCAAACGCACACATACATACATGCATAAATAAATACACATGCAAACGCACACATACATACATGCATAAATAAATACACATGCAAACGCATTGCTGCCACATACATGCATGCATAAATAACACACATGCAAACGCACACATACATACACATGCATAAATAAATACATATACAAACGCACACATACATACATGCATAAATAAATACACATGCAAACGCACACATACATACATGCATAAATAAATACATATACAAACGCACACATACATACATGCATAAATAAATACACATGCAAACGCACACATACATACATGCATAAATAAATACACATACAAACGCACACATACATACATGCATAAATAAATACACATACAAACGCACACGTACATACATGCATAAATAAATACACATGCAAACGCACACATACATACATGCATAAATAAATACACATGCAAACGCACACATACATACATGCATAAATAAATACACATGTAAACGCACACATACATACATGCATAAATACACATGCAAACGCACACATACATACATGCATAAATAAATACACATGCAAACACACACATACATACATGCATAAATAAATACACATGCAAACGCACACATACATACATGCATAACAAACATAATACAAACGCACACATACATACATGCATAAATAAATACACATACAAACGCACACATACATACATACATGCATAAATAAATACACATGCAAACGCACACATACATACATGCATAAATAAATACACATGCAAACGCACACATACATACATGCATAAATAAATACACATGCAAACGCACACATACATACATGCATAAATAAATACACATGCAAACGCACACATACATACATGCATAAATAAATACACATGCAAACGCACACATACATACATGCATAAATAAATACACATGCAAACGCACACATACATACATGCATAAATAAATACACATGCAAACGCACACATACATACATGCATAAATAAATACACATGCAAACGCACACATACATACATGCATAAATAAATACACATGCAAACGCACACATACATACATGCATAAATAAATACACATGCAAACGCACACATACATACATGCATAAATAAATACACATGCAAACGCACACATACATACATGCATAAGTTAATACACATGCAAACGCACACATACATACATGCATAAATAAATACACATGCAAACGCACGCATACAGATGCATACAGACATACGCACAAACGCGCCTACACTTATAAGTACCTGTATGTGTGTATGTGTGTGTTCATCACATAAGTTTACCACCAACGAACTGAAAAATACTCACTCAAAACCTTCTCAATGCGTAAAATAAACAACCAACATATACTCACCCTCACTCACCACCTTTTCATCAAGTAAGTTAACGCCCAACACACTGAAATACTCACCCTCACTCACCCCCTTTTCCACACGTAAACAAACACCCACCACGCGGAAATACTCATCCTCACTCACCCCCTTTTCCACACGTAAACAAACACCCACCACGCGGAAATACTCATCCTCACTCACCCCCTATTCATCACGTAAACAAACACCCACCACGCGGAAATACTCACCCTCACTCACCACCTTTTCATCATGTAAGTTAACGCCCAATTCACTGAAATACTCACCCTTACTCACCCCCTTTTCCACAAGTAAACAAACACCCACCACACTGAAATACTCACTCACTCACCACCTTTTCATCATGTAAACAAACCCCCACCACGCGGAAATACTCATCCTCACTCACCCCCTTTTCGACACGTAAACAAACACCCACCACGCGGAAATACTCATCCTCACTCACCCCCTTTTCGACACGTAAACAAACACCCACCACGCGGAAATACTCACTCACATCCTCACCCGATATCCAGATCGTATGAATGAAAGCCCAACACGCGCGCCATCTTGTATCGTGAAAAGGCACTAATTTTTTTAAATTTTCCTTTTCGTTTCTTTTGGTTCTCAGCTGATCGGGTTCTTTGGTTCGACGGTTCCGTTAATACTCGAGGTTGGATGTTTCTTTGTCTTGGATTTGTATATGTTTTTGTGTGTGTAGAGTGAGTAAATATACCCTTGTATAAAATGATTTGTTTATGTTGGTGCATCTGTATTTCCAACCATATACATCTCTCTCTCTCTGTTTGTCAATCTATCTACCTACCAATTTATATGTCCATCTTTCTATCGGTCTAAGATCTATCTACCTGCTTACTTATCTATTTAATTATCTAAATATCTACATACACACGCAGATAACAAAACTAAACAAAGGAAATTCAAGAGCGGTGATGCCAAGCCTTCAGATCCCGTTTTCTGTGGTTTGGCGGGGACTCAAGTTTATAGGCTAAGAGCATGTTAATTATCTTTGTTTTTATATATTTTATCTATTTTCTGGGTCTTTTGGTATTTATTTGTCTCTATATATAGATAGATGAATGCAGATATCTTGAGGTGATATTAGATATATCAAGATAATTTCTCGGACATATATAGATATGTAATCTATTTTTCTACTTATATGGAACTTTTATATCTGGAATAGCATTTTCTTTTACGTATTTAGGATTTACATTTACATTTCTTCCTGGTCTCATTTTTGTTTCTTTTTTTACACATACTGATTTCTTGATGGTTATTCATAAAGAAATTCGTTTACAAACAGAGAACATTTGAAATTCTACCTCTGTTTTTTTATCACCGTCTTGTCTTGAAATACTGGACTTTACGGGTTGGGTTTTCTGAACCCCGGATATTTTATCAGACCTTTTATTGAGAACTTTCCGGATAATTTGAATCCGTAATCTACGATCAAAATAGCAGAACTGTAAACAGGGAAAAGTTTGAGTTTCACCGCCCTCTCCTCGGGAAAAAAAAGTTTTCAAAATGGGCGCCCGTGTCCGTAGAGTTGAACTTCGTGAGGGCCATTTCTGAACGGCGAATAACAGTCAAAACAAACGCACTAGACATCAAAAGTCACGTGGTAGAGTATTGTGGCGATAAAGGATAAAATTCAGTTAACGATTAGAATAAAATGTGTCAGATGCTGAGGGTCGAACGGCACCACAGGAGAGCACAGTAGTGAAAGGGTTAAAGAAGGCGAGCTGACAGGGAAAGGCGAGGATTAGAGAAATTAGTAAGAGGGGATGGGGGGGGGGGGGGGCTTAAGGGTGAAACACGACCAAATGGAGGGTATACATACGTCTGGCGAAGGAGAACAAGTTGCCAAGGAAATAAATGAGGATTCTATGATAACTAACCGAATAGGGGGTCGAGGAAGAGGGGAGAAGTTGAGGAAAAACAGTAACAGGGATAAGACAACAGGGCGCGTGGGACTGTAAGAAGAACATTGAGAAAAGGAACATAGTGCAAAAGAGCCATTATGAGGCAACCAAAGGGTAGTAATGACATAGAAAGGGATGGAGGAGAAGGAGAAGGAGAAGAAGAACCAGAAGAATAAGACGAGGGAATGAAGAGAGGAGGTGGAGTATCAGGAAGAACGTCAGGAGAGGAAGGATCCGGAGGAGGATACTGTTGTGGCAAAAGCGAGGGAGCGTAAGGAATAATGGGAGAAGAGATGATGGTGCATATAGAGAAGGGGAGGATAGGGTATGTTGGGAGGGAGTGCAAGAATGAGGGATTGGGGGAACATGAGGAGGAGGAGGAGGATGGATGGTTAATGGTTGAAACAAATAAATGTGCTAGACAGCTAAGGTTATATAGCACAACAGTAAAGTAATATTATGGTGAAAAGAGTAAATGAGTAAACGATTAGGATAGAGTATTAAAAGTCAAAGGATTATATGAAAAGAAAAAGGGCAAAGAGAGGGCGGCAAATAAAGTAAATAGCAGATTCATAAAGGAAAGGATTAAGGGTACAGGGCGCTTGGATGAAATGGGGTGCATCTATTGCTGGGGAAGGTAGAGGAACATGACTTTCGGGAAAAAAAGAAAAAAAATGGTTAAAGAGCTATTATGAAATGATCAATGGACAACACGGGTAGAGGCGGCGCAGCAGAAGTCTGGGGGATGAGATAAAGGGACTGGGGAAGCAGGCGAAGTATAGGAGGAGCGTCAGGAAGGGAACGAATCCGGAGAAAGACACTGTTGCGACAGAAGGGATTTACCCGAGTGTCCACGTGGGAGAGGGAAGGATAATGAACGAAAAAGGAATGGCGCAGATGAAGGAGAGGATGGGGTGTGTTGGGAAAGAGTGGGAGGAAGAGGGAGAGGGGGAACTTGTGAAGGAGGAGGATGGATATCGGCAAATTCCTTGAATGTAGAGGGACCGGAGGGTGGGTGAGGGAGCGGAACTTTTTCTTGGGTCATGTCTTGGAATTTTTGGGGATGTCTCCTAGAGTTCCTGAAGGGAATTTGGATAGGGAGGTCAGAGAAACAAAAAGGATCTCTTGTGAGGAGGAGAAGAGGGGATAGATGTTCGAGGAGCAGAGAAGGAGTGTCTAGGAGAGGGTGTGGAAGGCGAAGACGGAGTAGAACATTTAGGTTGTCTGGTGCGTTAGGTAAAACGAGGGGGAGGAAGGGCGGGCATCAGAGAAGTGGTAGAGATTGGAGTATCTGAAATTATAATGGAATAGGGGTTTGGGTGGGGGATGGGGAGAGTAGAGGTAGGATGGTTCAGGCTAGAGGGAAGAGATACTGGGGGACAGAGAGAGACAGAGGGAGAGAGAGAGAGAGAGAGAGAGAGAGAGAGAGAAAAAGAGAGAGAGAGAGAGAGAGAGAGAGAGAGAGAGAGAGAGAGAGAGAGAGAGAGAGAGAGAGAGATAGAGAGATAGAGAGAGAGAGAGAGAGAGAGAGAGAGAGAGAGAGAGAAAGATAGAGAGATAGATAGATAGAGATAGATAGAGATAGATAGATAGAGATAGATAGAGAGAGATAGAGAGAGATAGAGAGATAGAGAGATAGAGAGAGATAGAGAGATAGAGATAGAGAGATAGAGACATAGAGAGAGATAGAGAGAGATAGAGAGATAGAGAGAGATAGAGAGATAGAGAGAGATAGAGAGATAGAGAGAGATAGAGAGATAGAGAGATAGAGAGATAGAGAGATAGAGAGATAGAGAGATAGAGAGATAGAGAGATAGAGATAGAGATAGAGATAGAGATAGAGATAGAGATAGAGATAGAGATAGAGATAGAGATAGAGAGAGAAAGAGAAAGAGAAAGAGAAAGAGAGAGAGATGGGGGAGGGGGAGCAGAGCGAAGGACTGTCTTGGAATAACGAGAGAAAAACCTCGAAGTCGTTGCTTCCTGCCTAGCCTCACGTAGACTTAGGCCTAGTTTGAATCTGAGAACTGCTACCTCACATTCGAGTTTATAGGCAGGGCAGCTCTTGTAAAATACAGTATTCAACAGAAACAAATACTCATAAACCACAAAAATGACTCTTATTACAGGCACAATATAATAAAAATTAAGAATTAACATTAGTTTTAATAGTTTAAATAAAACACCGGTCTTGTAAATCGGAATTGAAGTACTAAATCATGGGAGTCAGACCCAGTACATAATCTGATTTGTATATTTGTGTGCGCGTGTGTACATTTCCTTTTTTTTTTTAATAATTTCCCATTTTGAAATAATTTCCCTATTCTAGGTCTCTGTCTTTCTAATGCTTTGCATATTTAATTCATATTTTACTTTAATTTCATCTATAGCTTCATTATATCATCTTAATTTGCACATTTTGTTAAATGAACTTAGCTCCTGATAAAATCTGGTTACGGAAACAGTTAGAAATAGTAAATAAAGGAAAAAAATATATATGGAATTTAGGTGAAAAGAAATGCACAAATAAAAGGTCATTGTAAAAATCTTTATAATACAAAAAATGACATCACACATCCGGAGTCACCATATCCACTTTACCACTTCAAATCACTGTAACTTTCATTGATTTAAGGCACCATAACTTCCCTTACTTTAGGGCACCTTAAATCTCACCACTTTTAAGGTACCATAATATTCACCATAAATCGTTCACCACTTCATATAACTCTTATTAGGCTAAGGCATCATAAGTCACTACTCGAAGGCACTATAGCACAAGCCACTTTAGAGTACCACTTAACCACTTAAATCAAGGCACCATAAAATTCATCACAATGGGGCACCATAAATATTATCGCTTCAAGGCACCATAACTTTCGACCATACTTTAACAATTATTTTAGGGCACCATCATTTTCACCACTCCTAAGGTACCGTAAGATTCGCCACTTTAAAGCACCATAACTCTCACCACATTAAAAAAAAATCCATGACTTATTACGCCATGGCACCATGACATTCAAAACTCAAAGACACCATAGCATTGGCCTTCATTTCACTATGCTATGGCACCATAACATTCAAAAGCATAACACCATAACATTCGCTCTCATTTCACAAAGCTATGGCACCATAACATTCAAAACCATAACACCATAACATTCGACCTCATTCTACATAAAAGAACAACGAGACGGAACACCATACTCGGGGCTGTGACGTCACACCAATGAGTATTACAAATAAAAAATGCATTCGTTCTATAAACCAAGTTATTTCCAAAGCCTCGTTATCGTCACTATGTGTTAGTATTGAAGAACATGCTGAAAAAAGCCTACAGAAATGTGAACAAAAGAGAACACTTATTGCTACTATCTTTTTGTTCATGTTTTCTTTTTTTAAGTGTTCGGGAGGAATTTGTACATCTCTTTCACTTAAGCAATAATAGATTTCAATCACAACCGTTTGATATGCTAGTCTATGCTGATAATCAAACCTGTTCTTATCAAGTCACATATGTTTAAAACTGTATATAAAAATGAAAAAATATAGTAATTAAAAATTCAACAGTTATCATAAATCATGACGAGACTCAGTATACATACATACATACATACATACATACATACATACATACATACATACATACATACATACATACATACATACATACATACATACATACATACATACATACATACATACATACATACATATATATATATATATATATATATATATATATATATATATGTATATATATGTATATATATGTATATATATGTATATATATGTATATATATGTATATATATGTATATATATATATATATATATATATATATATATATATATATATATATATACACGAGTCAATCAAAAATGTCTATGCAAAAAAAAGATAAATATATATACATATAACTCGCACACTCTGAGAGACCTTTAAGTAGTCACAGAAAACATTCTTACAAATAATAATAATAATAATAATAATAATAATAATAACAATAAAAAAATAATAATAATAATAATAAAAAAATAATAAAAACAAATAATAATAATAACAATAATAATTATAACATGACAAAAATGATTCCTGTAACTATAAAAATATCATTAGCGAATATAATACTGATAACAATGTAGCAATAGTGATAATCATAATAATAATATTAATAATAATAATAATAATAATGATTAATAATAATAATAATAACAATAATAATGATAATAATGATAGCAATAACTATAAAAACAACAATAATAATAATTGCATTATTAATAATCACAAAAAATATACAGCTAATAACAAAAAATCAAATAGCATCAAAACAAACATAATAATCACAAATAAACAAAAAAAAAATACATCATCAATCCTTCTCCCCAATCCCCCCCCTCCCCTAGAGGATGGGGAAGGTGTCGGGCACGGCGTCCGAGGCGAAGAGCTCCCTGAAGGCGGTGAGCGCGGACAGGACGAACGAGAGCTCCTGGTGCACGCTCTCCCACGGCGTCCGCTGGGCCAGGGCGAGCGTGATGGCCCTTGCGGCGTGCGGGTACTGGCTGGGCTCCAGGGGGTCCTCGGGGTCCGGGCCCACCATCAGGTGCGTGGCGAAGGTGCGGCCCACGCCCCGGGGGCCCAGCAGCCCGCGCTTCACGGACAGCACGCGGTGGAGGCGCTCCTCCACTTGCCTGCGGGAGGGGGAGACGTGAGGGAGGGGTGGGGGAGAGCGTGAGGGAGGGGTGGGGGAGAGCGTGAGGGAGGGGGAGAGCGTGAGGGAGGGGGAGAGCGTGAGGGAGGGGTGGGGGAGAGATGGGAGGGGGAGACGTGAGGGAGAGGGGGAGAGCGTGAGGGATGGGTGGGGGAGAGGGGGAGAGACGGGTTGGAGAGAGGGAGGGGTTGGGAGAGAGAGGCAGAGCGAGAAGGGGAGGGGCAGAGGGAGGGAGAGAGGGGAGGGGGAGAGCGTGAGGGAGAGAGGGGAGGGGGGAATGGAGTGAGAGTTTTGCATTTCTTTCGTTTTCATGCAGTTATTTCATCTATTTATCTATTTGTTATTATCATTAACATCATTGTTATTTTTAATAATCATTATTTCTAATAAGCGGTGATTGTTTTATTAGTTGGAAGAGAAAAGGTGGGAGGAGGGGGTGAGAGGAGAGGGAAGGGAGAAGGGAGGAAAGAGGAGGAGGGAGGGGGAGAGGGAAGGATCTCCCTCCTCTTTCCCATCCCCCTGTCCTCCCTCCCTCCCTCCTTCCCCACCTCACCCTCCCTCCTTCTACACCTTCCCTCCCATCCTCCCCTTTATCCCTTCACACATCCTTCCACACATCACCCTCCCTCCCCCCTCCCTCCTCCCATCCACCCCCACACCTCCTATCAATACCCTCCCACCCTCCCTCTTCCCATCCTACCCATCCCATCCCCCACCTACCCATCCCTCCCACCCTACCCACCCTACCTCCTTCCTCACCTCCCCCCTCATCCCCCCCCACCCCCATCATCCACCTCAAACACCCCTCCTCTGGAAATACACCTATTTTTTCATATATAACAACCTCTGAGCCCACACAGGGACTTCCCAAGATAAAGGCTGAGGATAACCTACCTTACCACATCCTTTTAAGACGTAACCTCCTGCCTCAATAAACCTGTCAAAGTCAAAAAAAAGTCCTCACCTGAACTCCCTGAGCGAAGGGCCGGCGCTGCACGGATCCTCCTCTCCCTGACCTCCCTGACCTGCTTGACCTCCCTGACCTGCTTGACCTCCCTTGTGCCGATAGACGGGGGCGTCGTCGTACCACTTGGTGAGGTAGGTCATCGTGCTGTCCATGATCTCGATCTCCTTCCCGATGGCGTCTGCGAGGGGAAGAGGGGAGTGAGGGAGGGTGAACGAACGAGGGATATGAGAAAGTGACGAAAAAAGGAGGTGGGAAGGGTAAATAAATGAGGGAAATGGGAAAGTGACGAAAAAAGGAGGTGGGAAGGGTGAACAAACGAGGGAAATGAGAAAATGACGAAAAAAGGAGGAAGAAGGGTAAATAAATGAGGGAAATGAGAAAATGACTTAAAGAGGACGAAAGAAAGGTAAATAGATGAGGGAAATGAAAAAAATGACGAAAAAAGGAGAAAGGAAGGGTAAATAAATGAGGAAAATGAGAAAATAACGAAAAAAAGGAGGAAGGAAGGGTAAACAAACGAGGAAAATGAGATAATTCGGTAAGAGTAAATAAGAAAAAACGGTGAAATATAAGTAAATAACAAAGTATGAATAAATACGTAGGTTGATCAGTCAATAAAAAACTAAATAACGAGGAAAGTGCAAAATGGGTAAAAAAATATAAATAAATGGGAAAATATACAGAACAGAAATAAAACAAATTGCTGAGCTAAACAAAAGCCAAAAGTATGAGCTATTTTGATTTTGATTTGACCTCCTTTTGATCTGACTTAACACGGGTCAACTTGACTTGACTATGACTTCAACTGACTTGACCTGAAGACCAATACATCAAAAAAGGAAAAAAAGAAAACAAATAAATCTAATCATAAAACATTAAAATAAATCTAATCATGAAACATTAAAAGAGTGATATAAACTACCTGTTTACTGGGGGGAGGGGGAGGAGGGAGGAGGGGGGGATAACCCTCTGTAACCCTTCCAAACCCCGCCTTACCTCCCCTCTTTTCCCCTCCCTTCCCTTCCTCCCCGCGCACGCCCGTCGGATCGTCTCCGGAGCTGGCACGGGCGTCGAGGGAAGGAAAATACCCGCCCACACCCATCTCACGCCGCCCATCCCTTCCTCTTTTCCCCTCTACTCTTCCTCACCGAGCACGCCCGTGGAACCGTGTCCAGAGCTGGCGAGGGCGGGGACATGGGCGTCCTCCCTTTCCCCCTTCTCTCCCTTCCTTCCTTCCTCCCCCTCCTTCCCCCTCCATTATCTCCCCCACCCCCCCTTCCTTACCGAGCACGCCCGTGGAACCGTGTCCCGGGCTGGCGAGGGCGGGGACATGGGCGTCGAGGGGGCAAATATCCGCCCACATCGATCTCGCCGCTCCGTTCTCCTCTTCTTTCCCTATTCCTCCCTTTCCCCCTTCTCTCCCTATTCCTCCCTTCTCCCCTTCTTTCCCTTCCTCCCCCTCCATTATCTCCCCCTATCCCCCCCCCCTTCCTTACCGAGCACGCCCGTGAAGTCGTATCCGGAGCTGGCGAGGGCGGCGGAGTGGGCGTCGAGGAACATCTGCCACCCGTTGTACAGGCTGCCACTCACCTCGCGGAAGTCCACGGGCGGCAGGCGGCTCTCGCTCAGCACCAGAGTCGTCACGCCCACGAAGGAGGCTGTGGGAAGGAGATGGGCGTGGGCGTGGGGTCGGGTTGGGGGGAAGGAGATGGACGTGGACGTGGACGTGGGGGTGGGGGTGGGGGTGGGGTTGGGCGGGTAAGGGGGAAGGAGAGGGGCGTGGGCACGTGGGGGTGGGGGTTGGGCGGGTAGGGGGGGAAGGAGAGGGGCGTGGGCGTGGGGGTGGGGGTTGGGCAGGTAGGGGGGAAGGAGATGGGCGGGGTGGGGTGGGGTTGGGGGTTGGGCGGGTAAGGGGGAAGGAGATGGGCGGGGTGGGGTGGGGTTGGGGGTTGGGCGGGTAGGGGGAAGGACATAAGGACACGGGCGTGGGCGTGGGGTTGGGCGGGTAGGGGGAAAAGTGAAAAGAAAATGCGAAATAATCATAAACGTGTAAAACAAAAACAAACAACAAAAAAATAACAATGATAATAAACATCATAATCATAATTACACAAACGGAATATAGAACGAGCACTCGCCAACAGCAGCCCTTGAACTGAGTGGTTTCTGTGTGCAACAAAGTGCCCCCTAAGCCAACCTCCACTGTCATTAGGGTGCCATATAACCCACCATAAGAGCGAAGTTAGAAACACTCTGAAACATGGCACCAAGTGAAGAAAATCGCCAAGATGTATTAAATGAAATACTTAAAAAAGACCGATAAATATGGGGGGTAAGGGACACTAAATTGGAGCCAGTTCTGCTAGTTGGGATTATTTTCCAACCTGACAACTCTTAAAATGGAGCTATTAGGTGCAGCTGTCAGGTGAAATCATTGAATATCTGATTGGTTAGATATCGAGGTCGCCAGAGGTCAAGAAGAAGAAGAAGAAGAAGAAGAAGAAAGAAGGAGAAGAAGCTGGAGAATGAGAATGAGAAGGAGGAGGAGGAAGAGGAGGGGGAGGAGTGGGAGGGGGAGAGGGAGGGGAAGGAGGGGGAGGAGGAGGAGGAGAAGGAGAATAATAATGATAATAAGAAGAAAGAATGAGAAGGAGGGAGGAGACGGAGGAGGAGGCAAAGGAGGCGGAGGAGTAGGAGGAGGAGGAGGAGGAGGAGGAGGAGGAGGAGGAGGAGGAGGAGGAAGAGGAGGAGGAGGAGGAGGAGGAGGAGGAGGAGGCAGGAGAAGAAGAATAAGAAGAAAGAATGAGAAGAAGCTGGAGAATGAGAAGAAGGAGGAGACGGAGGAGGAGGATTAGGAGGATTAGGATTAGGAGGAGGAGGAGGAGGAGATGATGCTGATGGAGAAGAAGAAGAAGAAAAAGAAGCTGGAGAATAAGAAGAAGAAGAAGAAGTAGAAGAAATAAAAGAAAAAAGAACTGAAACTCGGAGGAAGAGAAATAAAGCAAAACAATAACAACAATAATAATGAATAAACAAAAGAATATAAACAAAGCAATAGCACGCTATTGACCAACTCGAGTAAGACGACCTCCTCCGACCCCCTGACTCACGGACTCACGGACTCACGGACTCACCTAACATGACTCAGCGACTCACCCAACACGACTCACCTAGCGTGACTCAGCGACTCACCCAACACGACTCAGCGACTCACCTAGCACGACTCAGCGACTCACCCAACACGACTCAGCGACTCACCCAACACGACTCAGCGACTCACCCAACACGACTCAGCGACTCACCCAGCACGACTCAGCGACTCACCCAACACGACTCAGCGACTCACCCAACACGACTCAGCGACTCACCCAACACTACTCAGCGACTCACCCAGCACGACTCAGCGACTCACCCAGCATGACTCAGCGACTCACCTAGCACGACTCAGCGACTCACCCAACACGACTCAGCGACTCACCCAACACGACTCAGCGACTCACCCAACACGACTCAGCGACTCACCCAGCACGACTCAGCGACTCACCCAACACGACTCAGCGACTCACCCAACACGACTCAGCGACTCACCCAACACTACTCAGCGACTCACCCAGCACGACTCAGCGACTCACCCAGCATGACTCAGCGACTCACCTAGCACGACTCAGCGACTCACCCAACACGACTCAGCGACTCACCCAACACGACTCAGCGACTCACCCAGCATGACTCAGCGACTCACCCAACACGACTCAGCGACTCACCCAGCACGACTCAGCGACTCACCCAGCACGACTCAGCGACTCACCCAGCACGACTCAGCGACTCACCCAACACGACTCAGCGACTCACCCAGCACGACTCAGCGACTCACCCAGCATGACTCAGCGACTCACCCAGCACGACTCAGCGACTCAACCAGCATGACTCAGCGACTCACCCAGCACGACTCAGCGACTCACCCAACACGACTCAGCGACTCACCCAGCATGACTCAGCGACTCACCCAGCACGACTCAGCGACTCACCCAACACGACTCAGCGACTCACCCAGCACGACTCAGCGACTCACCCAGCATGACTCAGCGACTCACCCAGCACGACTCAGCGACTCACCCAGCATGACTCAGCGACTCACCCAGCACGACTCAGCGACTCACCCAGCACGACTCAGCGACTCACCCAGCATGACTCAGCGACTCACCCAGCACGACTCAGCGACTCACCTAGCAACATGACTCAGCGACTCACCCAGCATGACTCAGCGACTCACCCAGCATGACTCAGCGACTCACCCAGCATGACTCAGCGACTCACCCAGCATGACTCAGCGACTCACCCAGCATGACTCAGCGACTCACCCAGCATGACTCAGCGACTCACCCAGCATGACTCAGCGACTCACCCAGCACGACTCAGCGACTCACCCAGCATGACTCAGCGACTCACCCAGCATGACTCAGCGACTCACCCAGCACGACTCAGCGACTCACCCAGCATGACTCAGCGACTCACCCAGCATGACTCAGCGACTCACTCAGCACGACTCAGCGACTCACCCAGCACGACTCAGCGACTCACCCAGCATGACTCAGCGACTCACCCAGCACGACTCAGCGACTCACCCAGCATGACTCAGCGACTCACCCAGCACGACTCAGCGACTCACCCAACACGACTCAGCGACTCACCCAACACGACTCAGCGACTCACCCAACACGACTCAGCGACTCACCCAGCACGACTCAGCGACTCACCCAGCACGACTCAGCGACTCACCCAACATGACTCAGCGACTCACCCAACACGACTCAGTGACTCACCCAACACGACTCAGCGACTCACCCAACACGACTCAGCGACTCACCCAGCACGACTCAGCGACTCACCCAGCACGACTCAGCGACTCACCCAACATGACTCAGCGACTCACCCAGCACGACTCAGCGACTCACCCAACACGACTCAGCGACTCACCCAGCATGACTCAGCGACTCACCCAGCATGACTCAGCGACTCACCCAGCATGACTCAGCGACTCACCCAGCACGACTCAGCGACTCACCCAGCACGACTCAGCGACTCACCCAGCATGACTCAGCGACTCACCCAGCATGACTCAGCGACTCACCCAGCATGACTCAGCGACTCACCCAGCACGACTCAGCGACTCACCCAGCACGACTCAGCGACTCACCCAGCATGACTCAGCGACTCACCCAGCATGACTCAGCGACTCACCCAGCACGACTCAGCGACTCACCCAGCACGACTCAGCGACTCACCCAGCATGACTCAGCGACTCACCCAGCACGACTCAGCGACTCACCCAGCACGACTCAGCGACTCACCCAGCATGACTCAGCGACTCACCCAACACGACTCAGCGACTCACCTAACATGACTCAGCGACTCACCCAACATGACTCAGCGACTCACCCAACACGACTCAGCGACTCACCTAGCAACATGACTCAGCGACTCACCTAGCAACATGACTCAGCGACTCACCTAGCAACATGACTCAGCGACTCACCTAGCAACATGACTCAGCGACTCACCTAGCAACATGACTCAGCGACTCACCTAGCAACATGACTCAGCGACTCACCTAGCAACATGACTCAGCGACTCACCTAGCATGAACGTCCACTTGTACTCGGGGTCCAGGACTCGCGTGTACGACCCCGGGGTGTCATACTGGGTGTGGCGGAGGTCGTAGGTGCTCTCCTGTGGTCGTTGGGGAGGGAGGGGAGGGAGGGGGAACGGGGGGAGGGGGGGGAGGGAGGGGAGGGGAAGGGAGGGGAGGGGAAGGGGGAACGGGAGGAGGGAGGGGGGAGGGAGGGGTAAGGGGGATGGGGGGAGGAGGAGAGGGAGGGAGGGGAAGGGGGAGGGAGGGGAGGAGGGGGGAGGGAGGGGGGAAGAGAAAGGTTGACAGTAGATTATTATTGGGAGTTGTGATGAGTCATTGTGATTTTGGTGGTGAGGATGCTGAGTTTGAGGGGTATGGTGGGGGGGGTCATGTTAGAAGGGGGGGGGGTGATGGTGACTGGGGTGGTGGTAACTGGGGTGGTGGTGGTGGTGACTGGTGATGGTGATGATTATAATTATGATCGTAATGGAAATATGTGATTGACACAAAATATTGATTTACTTTGTCTATTTACTATACAACAAACCATTAAATCTCTCTCTCTCTCTCTCTCTCTCTCTCTCTCTCTCTCTCTCTCTCTCTCTCTCTCTCTCTCTCTCCCCTTTCCCTCTCCTCCCTCTCCCTCTCTAACCCCATTTCTTTTTTCTCTCTCCCCTTTTCTCTCTTCCTCTCCTCTCCCTCCTTATCTCTTCTCCCCTTTCCCTCTCCTCCCTCTCCCTCTCTAACCCCTCCTCTCTTTCAGTCTTTCTCCCTTTCTCTCTCTCTCTCTCTTTCTCTACGACAGATAAAGCGAAGAAGGGAGAAAAAGAAAGAGAAAAACGAAATAACGGAAAAAAAATATATAAAGGAAAACATCAAAAAGGAGAGAGAGAGAGAGAGAGAGAGAGAGAGAGAGTGAGAGAGAGAGAGATGAGAGAGAGAGAGAGAGAGATGAGAGATGAGAGAGAGAGAGAGAGAGGAGAGAGAGAGAGAGAGAAGAGAGAAGAGAGAGAGAGAGAGAGAGAGGAGAAGAGAAAGAAGAGAGAAGAAAGAAGAAAGAAAAAAACAAAGTAAAAGAGATAAGAGACCAAAACTAAACGAAAATACAAAAGAAAGAGAAATGAAGATCAACAAACGATAATAAAAAGCATAAAGGCGATAAGCCAAAAGCGAAAAAGGGCGCGTTTGCTCAGGCCGGCCATATATTGGACCGAGGTCACGTGACTGGCCATTTTAAAATCCCATTTTCTTTCGCACGCACCGGCTTATCCGGGGACACGCGATAAATCATTTCTATCATTATCCATTTATCATTGAACAGCACACATGCATACATAGGCTTCATACATACATAAATACCTATATACATATATACATACAAGCTCATTCACACACTCTCTCTCTCTCTCTCTCACAGACACACACACACACACACACACACACACACACACACACACACACACACACACACACACACACACACACACACACACACACACACACACACACACACACTCTTTCACTTTTTCTCTCCTCCCTCCCTCCCCCCTCCCACCTCCTCTCCCTTCCCCCCACCCCCTCCCTCCCCTCCCTCTTCCCTCCCTCTCCCTCTCCCCTCCCTACCTCTCCCCTCTTCCCTCTCCCTTCCCCTCTCCCTCTCCCCCTCCCTCTCCTTCTCCCCCCTCTCCCTCCCCCCTCACCTACCTCTCCCCTCCCCCCTCCCCTCTCCTTCCCTCCCTCCCCCTCCCTCCCTCTCCCTCTCTCAGCCCCACCCACCAGGCCACCCCCCTCCTCCTTACCCATTCCTTGCCCATGACGACGAAGTGGGCCGAGGGCACCCCGTGCTGGGCGGCGAAGCTCACGTAGTCACTCCCCGAAGCCAGGGTGCCGAAGTGGACGTCTGAAGGGGGAGGGGGGGGAGGGGGGAAGGGGGGCGTCAGATCCGGAATGGGAATGAGAATGAGAATGGATAGAGAGAGGGAGAGAGAGTAAGGAGGAGGAGATGGAGATGGAGGAGGAGGAGAGGGGGAGGAGGAGGAGAGGGAGGAGGAGGAGGAGGAGAAGGAGAGGGGGAGGAGGAGGAGAGGGGAGGAGGGAAGAAGGGAGGAGGGAGGAGGGAGGAGGGAGGAGGAGGAGGAGGAGGAGGAGGAGGAGGAGAAGGAGAGGGGGAGGGAGAGGAGGGAAATGAAGACAAACATGAATAAACTACAATAGTAATGACACCTTGTATTTACTACATGTAGATTCTAGTGACTGAATTTGTCATAAAATAACTGAACCAATCTAAACTAGAGAAAAAAACAAACAAATAAGGCTAGAACAAAACAAAAAACAATTCTGTAAAAAGAAACACGAATAAATAAAACACACCAACGCATAAACCCTAAAACAAAACTACACCCTTATTCCCCTTTTTTCCTAAACAACCCAATCCAACAACACAGCCAATCCCCAATCCCCTTCCCCGGCCCGCCCTACCGGTACTACTGATGGGTTCCTGCAGGCGCCACCCGTCCCGCACGCTGACGGCCTCTCCCACCGGCCACGCCACCTTCGTCGACGCCTCCCGGAGGACCTTGTGCAGCAGCGGCGAGGCGGAGACGCGAAGGCTGCCCGTGCCCTGCAGCATCTCGTCCAGGCTGAGGTAGGCGAGCATGGAGGAGTCCACCCAGGGGGCGTAGAGCTGCGGGGGTGAGGGGGGAGAGTTAGATGGGGTGAGGAGGGAGGGATGGGGGCGGGGAAGGGGGTGAGGGAATGGGGGCGGGGAAGGGGGTGAGGGATGGGGCGGGGAAGGGGGTGAGGGATAGGGGCGGGGAAGGGGCGTGGAAAAGGGAAGGAGGGTTAGAAGTGGTTAGAGATGGGGGACTTGGGGTGGGGGAGGTAGTAGGGACAGGGGAAAGGGAGGGCTAGGTAGGGTGAGAGGGGAAGGGGAGAAAGGGAAAGGGAGTGATGATAAGGGGTGAAGGAGTGTGGGGAAATGAGGTGAGGACGGTAAGAAGTAGTGAGGGATGGGGAATGGGGTATCGGGAAAAGGAATAGAGAATTAGAAAGAGTGTGGGGAATGGGGTGAGGAGGATTCAGGAAGGGAATGGGGTGGAGAACAGGAGTGGGGAAAGGCTATGGGGGAATGAGATTGGGCAGGGGTCGGGGAATAGGTTTAAGGAAGAGGGCAATAAAAGACGAGAGTGAGAGACGAAGAGATGAGTGGTGCAAGGGGAAAGTATTTTAAGGGGTTGAACAAGGGGGTAAAGGGGAAAGGGTTGCAGAGGTCGAGAAGTGGGTGGAGGGATGGGGAACGGGTGTGAGGGGACAAGGGGGTGGAGGCTTTGCAAGGAGGAACGAAGGAAGGGTTGGAGAGAATTATCGATTAATAGTGAGAACGAGAAGAAGGAGAAAGGGAGAGAGAAGATGAAAAAGAAGACATTCGCGGATTACCCGCAATAAATTTCGTTCTGTATTTTCTTTTCCTTTTTTTGTTGTTCAAGCCAACATAATCAGAATTCAAGTATCATTTGAAGTGTTTTATCATTAGTGCAAACAAAGCCGCTGCAGAAACAAAACAAGTTTTCAAAATATCTAAATCGTCAAAGGTGTTTTAAAGGATTTTCTTATTTGGAATGTCATGGGAGGAGGGACCAATGTCATACACATGTTTAAAAAAAGAGAGTAAAAGGTGATCTCAAAGTTAAAATATTAAAACATGTCACTGACTCATCTCTACCTCTTGTTAAAATACCCCTAATTCATCCCAAAAGGGGACCCCAACTGCGAACATCAAAAATACTTGAGTCTCCCCCTCCTCCCATTCTCTGTAAACGCCCCCCAGCCATTCACAGAAAACGGGAACACCCTCCTCACCTGGGCAAACTCCGTCGAACCGATCATGCCATACTCCCCGGCGGCCCAAGCGGAGAAAATGACCTTGCGCTGAGTACCCAAGGGGAAGGCCTTGCCCACAGCCTCGCTAATTGCCAGAAGCCCCGCCATGCCCGCTGCCGGTTCGGTGTACAGCGAGCCGTAGTGGCAGCCCAGCATCACAAACCTGGAGAAGGAATTGGTCGATGAAAACTTAATGGAGGACAAAATACTGAAGTAAAAGGTACTCAATGGAGGACAAAATACTAAAACAAAAGATGCACAATAAAAAAACTTATGAAAATAAAAGCGATAAGTGCGTGAGATCTTAAACTAATAAATCTTTAATTCTATTTCCTATATGTTTATTTTATTTCCCTACTTTGGTTCCATTTTCCTATATATCACATCTATCTTGTCTGTTTTTCTCTCCTCATACTTTCCCTGAAAGTCTGCTCTCATTCCTTCACTTCTCAAATCTTCATTTCCTCCTTTTTATATTAATCTTCCTCTATTTTAATTCTATTTCTGGCGTTTCCATTCTTTATTATCTCTTATCTCTATAATCATGGTTTATTTCCTATTTTTCAAATCCTATTCCTTACGTTTCTATTCTTGTTTATCTCTTATTTCATAAAATTCTCTCTATTATCATGCCTTATTTCCTATCCAATATTCTCTCTCTATTCATAATCTCACGACTTTCCTCTTCCCTCATTTCTATTCTTACAAAATCGCCCATTTTCCCATTTCCATTCTTACTATTTTCCCTCATTCCCCATTCTTATAATTCTCCTATTTTCCCAATTCGCTATTTCATAATTTTCCCTATTTCTATTCCCTTTTTTCCCTATTCCCTCCCGCCTTTCCCACTCTTTTCCGTGTTCATTTCCCCCATTTTCCCTTTCCAACTTTAAACTTTCCTTATTTCCCTATTTCCATTCTCATAATTTCCCCCATTTTCCTATTCCCACTTTAAATTTTCCTTATTCTCTCATTCTTTAAGTTTCCCTTATTTATATTTCTCTCATGTTCCCATTCTCATTTGCAATTTCTCCCCTTTTCCTATTCCCATTCTCATAATCCCCCCGTTCCCATTCCCACAATCCCTATTTCCATTCCCATAATCCACCCGTTCTAATTCCCATTCCATTCTCAGAATTACCCAGTCCCACAATTCCTGTTCCCACAATCCCCCCGTTCCCATTCCCACTCCCACAATTCCTATTCCCATTCCCATAATCCCCCCGTTCCCATTCCTACTCCCACAATCCCCATTCCCACTCCCACAATTCCTATTCCCATTCCTACTCCCACAATCCCCATTCCCATTCCCACAATTCCCATTCCCGACTCACTTGGCGTTATCGGCAGCGGGCAGCGCGGCGTGCACGTTCCTGAGCGTCTCCTGGTACACGATGTTGCTCACGGCGAGGGTCACGTTGACCACACCCGCGCCCGCGACCCAGGCCCCGCCCACGCGGTAGGTGCCCAGGCCGCCCCGCCACCCCTCGGGCACCTCCGGGCCGCCCATCAGCTCCTGGACGCGCGCGGCCGCCTCGGCGCTCAGCGTCTGGGCGGGGATGCGGGGGAGGGTCTTGGAGGCGCCGGGGGCCCTGGGGGGGAAGGGGGGGGTGAGGTGTGAGAGGGGGAGAGAGGGGGAGGGGAGAGGGAGAGGAGGGGAAGAGGGAGAAGGAGGAGAGAGAAAGAAAGGAGGAGAGGGAGGAAGTTGGAAAGAGAAGGGAAGGAAGGAGGAGGGAAGGGAGGGAGGAAGGTAGAGGGAGAGGGTGCAGGGAAGGGAGGAAAAAGAGGAAGAGGGAGAGAGGGAGGGAGAGGGAGAGGGGAGGGAGAGGGAGAGGGGGAGAGAAGGAGGGAGGGAAAAAGTGAGAGTGGGAGGAGAGTGGAGTGAGTGATATTGAGTGAGGCTTAGAGTGGCTTGGAGTGAGTATTAGCGAGAGAGAGAGAGAGAGAGAGAGAGAGAGAGAGAGAGAGAGAGAGAGAGAGAGAGAGAGAGAGAGAGAGAGAGAGAGAGAGAGAGAGAGATGGAGAGAGAGGGAGAGAGAGGGAGAGAGAGGGAGAGAGATTACGGGAGAGAGAGGGAGAGAGAGAGAGAGAGAGAGAGAGAGAGAGAGATATATAGAGAGATATATAGAGAGAGAGAGAGAGAGAGAGAGAGAGAGAGAGAGAGAGAGAGAGAGAGAGAGAGAGAGAAAAGAGAGCGAGAGAGAGGGGGGGATGGATGAGAGTTATTAATAAGGGAAAAGGAGAAGGATGAAGACAGTGGGAGGTGCAAAGAAGGATAAGAAAGAAGAGCAACGAAGGACGGAAAAAAAGTGGAAGAGGAGGATGGGAAAGATAGGAGGAAAGAACGACAAAAGAAAATAATTAACTGAAATGTTGAGCTTCACTTACTCAACTAATTAAAAGGGAAAACAATTAACCATGAAAAATAAATAAATTATATATACATATTACATATATAAACATACATAAATATATACACATATTACATATATATATCACCTCACACAAAACCTCGACCTTAAAAAAAGAAAGAAAAAAAGAAACAAAAAAGAAAAAAAAGAAAAAAAGAAAGAAGAAGAAAAGAAAGAAACAAAGAAAGAAGAAAGAAAAAAAGAAAAAAGAAAAAAAAGAAAAGAAAAGAAAAAAGAAAAAAGAAAAAGAGAGAAAAAGACAAAAAGGAAAAAAAGAGAAAAGAAGGATAAGAAAAGAAAAGATTAGAAAAACAAAAAAACAAAACAGAAAAAAAGTAAAATAAAGAAAAAAAAAAAAAAAAAAAGAGAGAGCACCCACTTGTAGACGTGGTAGAGGCTGGGCAGGAAGGGCGTGGCGGGGTCTCCGGGCACGGCGTTGAGGGAGCTCCACAGCACGCCGTCCCTGGGCAGCCCGGTGCCGTTGGGGAACCGGCCGCCCACGCCCGCGAAGTCCTGCGGGTCGGGGTACAGGAGCACGCCCGCCGCCCCCGCCTGCTCGGCGTTGTGTACCTGTGGGCGGAGGAGGGGGTGAAGGGTGGGTGAAGGGGGGGTGAAGGGGTGGGTGGAAGGAGTCAATCGACCTCAACCTTCAACTAATCCACTTTCAATCAGAATCCTACCCACCCAACCACCCAAAAACCCACCCCTCGATCCACGCCAACCGATCAAAAAATCCCCGCCCAACAGAAAATCCCACCCACCACCTATAATAATCCCCGCCCACCAAGAACCCAAAAGCCCCTAACCCCCCCCCCCCCCCCCCAAAAAAAAAAAACACCCACTCACAACTCCTACCTAAAACAAATCCCCGCCCACCAACCCACACAGCCCAACCGATCCACCCACAGCCCAAAACCAACTCCACCCCACCAACCCAACCAACCCTACCCACAGCCCGCCCAACCTGCACCCACCAACCCAACCAACCCACCCACAGCCCGCCTAGCCCACCCACAGCCCGCCTAGCCCACCCACAGCCCGCCTAGCCCACCCACAGCCCGCCTAGCCCACCCACAGCCCGCCTAGCCCACCCACAGCCCGCCTAGCCCACCCACAGCCCGCCTACCCCCAACCCAACCCACCCACAGCCCACCCAACCCACCCCACAGCCCAACCCAACCCACCCACCAACCCAACCAACCCACCCACAGCCCAACCCAACCCACCCACAGCCCGCCCAACCCACCCACCAACCCAACCAACCCACCCACCAACCCACCCATAGCCCAACCCAACCCACCCACCCAACCCAACCCACCCACCCAACCCAACCCAACCCACCCAACCCGCCCACCAACCCAACCCACCCACAACCCACCAGCCCACCCAACCCACTCACCAACCCACCCAAAACCCACCCCAGCTCACCTTGGCCCCGTCGTGGATCTTGCCGTGCCTGAGCAGGAGGAGGGCGCCCTTCACCGGGATCCTGAGCGCCTGCACCAACCCACCCACCCACCACAACCCCTACCTGAACAATCTCCCCACCAACCCAACCCACCCACAGCCTACCCAACCCAGCCCACTCCACAGCCCAACCCAACCCACCCACCAACCCAACCCACCCAACCCAACCCACCCACAGCCCACCCAACCACCCAACCCACCCACAGCCCGCCCAACCCAACCCAACCCACCCACCAGCCCACCCCAGCTCACCTTGGCCCCGTCGTGGATCTTGCCGTGCCTGAGCAGGAGGAGGGCGCCCTTCACCGGGATCCCGAGCGCCTGCACCAACCCACACACCCACCACAACCCCTACCTGAACAATCTCCCCCCACCAACCCAACCCACCCACAACCAACCAACCCAACCAACCCACCCACAACCCAACCCAACCCACCCACCCAACCCACCCACAGCCCACCCAACCCAACCCACCCAACCCACCAGCCCACCCACAACCCACCTTGGCCCCGTCGTGGATCTTGCCGTGCCTGAGCAGGAGGAGGGCGCCCTTCACCGGGATCCCGAGCGCCTGCACCAACCCACACACCCACCACAACCCCCACCCTGAACAATCTCCCCCACCAACCCAACCCACCCACCCAACCCGCCCAACCCAACCCACCCACAACCCACCCCAGCTCACCTTGGCCCCGTCGTGGATCTTGCCGTGCCTGAGCAGGAGGAGGGCGCCCTTCACCGGGATCCTGAGCGCCTGCACCAGCCCGCCCACCC
>NC_091564.1:124967-127467 GCF_042767895.1 Penaeus vannamei | reverse complement strand
GCTGGAGGGAAGAGGGAGAGAAAAATAGAATGATTAAAATACAAATAGATAACTAAATCCTCATATCTCCCTCCTCCCCCATTCTCCCTCCCTCCTTCCCCCACCCCATCCTCCCTCCTCCCCCTATCCCCACCCTCCCCCCTCTCGCCTCCCTTCCTCCTACCCCCCACCCCATCCCCCTCCTTCCCCCCACCCCCCTCCCCCTCCCCCTCCCTCCCTCCTCCCCCTGACCCATCTTCCCTCCTTCCCCCCACCCCACCCTCCCTCCCTCCCCTCCTTCCCCCTCTCCCTCCCTTCTCCCCCATCCTCCACCCCTCCCCCTCCCTCCCCCCTCCTTCCTTCCCCCTGCCCCATCCTCCACCCTCCCTCCCTCCTTCCCCCCCCACCTCAACTCACCTCATATACCCCTTGATCATCTCGGGCTTGAGCTCCTTCAGGAGGGCCGAGGCCAAGGCGCCCTCCTCCTCGTCCTCGTCCTCGACCTCACCCTCGACCTCCTCCTCCTCGGCGGGCAGGACCCCCCCCGCCGGCGCCCCCTGCTGGTCCTCCTCCTCCTCCTTCGCCGCCTCCTCCAGGACGAACTCCCGGCGCCGCCCCTCCGCCGCGCCCACGTGGTAGCCGAGGAGGGCGCCCAGGGTCAGGCAGCTCAGGCACACCAGCACCTGCGGGAGACGAGGAGGCCACGCCGTTAGCGCTCGCCGGCGTCGCTTCTGGGTTCTGGCGCTATTTGCTTTGGCTTCGTCAGCGTAAAGATAGAAAGAAATAGGGAAAGAAAGAGAGAAAGAAAGAGAGAAAGAAAGAGAGTAAGAAAGAGAGAAATAAGGAAAGAATGAGAGAAAGAAGGAAAGAATGAGAGAAAGAAAGAAAGACAGAAAGAAAGAGAGAGAAAGAAAGAAAGAAAGAGAGAGAGAGAGAGAGAGAGAGAGAGAGAGAGAGAGAGAGAGAGAGAGAGAGAGAGAGAGAGAGAGAGAGAGAGAGAGAAAGAAAGAAAGAGAAAGAAAGAGAGAGAGGGAGAGAAAGAAAGAAAGATAGAAAGAATGAGAGAAAGAAAGAGAAATAAATAAATAAATAAAGAAAGAAAAAAACATTATGATTAATCACACCAAAGGTATTGCTATCCTCTGTGTATCGATAGCCTCACCATTACCACTATCTTCATCACCGGTATTGTTATCGTCTCTGTATCAAGAGCATCACAATTATCACGATCAATATACTCATCAATGTCTCATCCTCCTATGTATATATAACATTCCTATTACCATTAGCAATATCAGTTTCAATAAGTGAAGTCCTATCATGAATTTTATTATCATTATCTTTAACATCAACATCACTATCATCATTATCTTTCATCATCACCACTGTTATTATGCTAATTTGATCATCATCATCAATGCCATATTCATTAATGTCTAAGATCATTACAATACTTTCAATCTGATATGATTTTTTTATCATAATGATTACTGCTTTTTATCATAATGGATATCATTTATCATGACAATTGTTGTTTTACTTCTATCAAGAGAAAAATAAATGAGTATATATAGAGATCGTGAACATTATTTACTGAACTTCACATTCCCGCCGTTCTTTATTCTGTTCTCCTGTTCTTGTGCTTCTGTTGTTGCTTTTTACCAGCGATAAAAAAAAGAATTATTATATACACCTTCCACGCTCTTTGCTGTATATGAATGTGGTATTGATATGAGTCGAAAAAAGGAGAAAAAAACAAAAACAAATACACTCACACCCATTCCCGCATGACCACACACATACGCGTACTTATTAACAAACCATACACGACACACCGCACCAAACAACACACACACACACGCACACACACACACACACACGCACATACACACACACACACACACACACACGCACACACACACACACACACACACACACACACACACACACACACACACACACACACACACACACACACACACACACACACACACACACACACACACACTCTCTCTCTCTCTCTCTCTCTCTCTCTCTCTCTCTCTCTCTCTCTCTCTCAGACACACACACACACACACACCCCTCCCCCCCCCCCACACACACACAAACAAACAACAACAACAACAACAACAACAAAACGCCACTCACCGCCACGCACAGGAGTCTCGTCCGGGCGCCGGCACTCAGCTCCTGATGGTGCTGGAGATGACGGCCTCGGTGGTGGTGGAGGGGGTGGTGGTGATGCCGCGTCGGGGAGGTGACGATGGTGACCCCCCCGCCCGACCCCCTCGCCCCCCCGCCGCCCCCTCCTCCTCCGCCCTCCCCAGCCTCGTCCTCGTCCTCGTCACTGGGCTGGTTGTGCCACCGGGTGTAGCTCTCCCCAGACATCCTGCGAAGGAGCCCTGGGTGAGGAGAGGGTGCTCGTGCGAGGGAAGGGGAGAGAGGAGAGAGGAGAGAGGAGAGGGGAAGGAGAAAGAGGAGAGAGGAGAGAGAAGAGAGGAGAGATGAAAGGGGAGAGAGG
>NC_091564.1:102467-109967 GCF_042767895.1 Penaeus vannamei | reverse complement strand
AACCAGATAAGCAATACCACAAACATGCAAACAATAACACAACCAAAATATTCACACAAACTTCAACCCAACAACAACAAAAACATCCAAACATCAACACCAATAACATCAAAACAATAACACGAACATCAATAACCCCCCCCCCCCCGCCTAGTATCCTCCCTGGACGGTGTTGCCATCGCGGGGGTCGAGGGCGAGCGGGTCAAAGTCTACGCCCTCCAGGAGGACATGTGGGCGGCTCCTCGTGTTGACGTCATGATTCGGTACAACCTGTCTCTCAAGGTAAGGGAGGAGGAGAAGAGGAAGGAGGAAGAGGAGGAGGAAGAAGGGATGAGGGTGGGATAGAAGGAGGAGGAGGAGTCGGGCGAAGAGGAAAAGAAAGGGGGAGGGGGAGGAAGCGTAAGAAGAGAAGGAGGAGGAGGAGGAAGAAGGAAAAGGTAGAGGAGGAGGAGAAGAGGAAGAAGGAGGAGGAAGAGGAGAAGGAGGAGGAAGAGGAGAAGAAAAAGGTGGAGAAGGAGGAGGAAGAGGATAAGGAGGAGGGGAGGAGGAAGAGGGGATGAGGGTGGGACAGAAGGAGGAGGAGGAGTCGGCCGAAGAGGAAAAGAAAGGGGGAGGAGGAGGAAGTTGAAGAGCAGAAGAGAAGGACGTGGAACAGGAGGAAGTGGAAGTTATATATATGTGTGTGTGTGTGTGTGTGTCTGTATGCGTCCTTCCCTTCGGTCTTCCAGGGGGAGCCGAGCCACGCCGAGGACGTGAGCTTGTGCTTCCGAGCGAAACCGGTCGCCGTCGGACCCATGGAGGCGCACGTCTCTTTGGCCGAGTCGAACTTCAACACGAACGTCCTCGTCCTTGGTGAGTGTTCCCGAGAATTATCTTTGGGCTGAAGGACTTTTTAATATATTCTAGTCATCGGTACATGTTTTCGTTAGAGTGCGAATGTGAGTGTAACGTTCTCTAAAGATTCTGTATCCGTAAATGGTGGGAGTGTTCGCTTCAGTTGGTGAGGACGGAGGCAATAACTTTGATGATCTCTCCTCAGCTAAGAGAGGAGAGGGACACGTGCTGCTCTACAACGGGAAGATACAGTACGCCTTCTCGAACCTCACCTCGGAAATAGGCCTGCACCAGTGGACCCATTTCTGCCACGTCTTCTCCTCCGGCAAATACACGGCCTACGTGAATGGGGAGGTGCGGGCTCAAGGGCCCCTGGACACGGCCACAATCCCCATCCCCCTGAACAGCACCATCATCATCGGGCAGGAACAGGACTCCCTTGCCGGCGGCTTCGACAAATCGCAGGTCTTCCGAGGTCACATTGCCCAGGTGAACCTCTGGAACTCGGCTCTGAGCGGCGACGCTGTGAGGCAGCTAGCGACTTGCGACTCGAACTTGGCTGGGAATGTCTTCTCGTCGGACAGGGAGGAGCTCGAACTTCTCAACGTCACCGTTGCGGAGTGGGATCTCGCCGACCTCTGTTCTAAGGTCGACGAATACGTCATCTTCCCGGAGATGCGAAACCTCAAGGAATCCAGACTGATGTGCCACAGGTCAGGGGGCGAGATCTACGCCCCTGATACGAGGCAGAAGAACACGGCCTTGCACAGCTCGTCGCTGCAGTTCTCGAAAGCTTGCTTCTCCAACTTCCACCTTTGGCTCGGGCTGTCTGACGAAGAGAACGAGACCGTGTGGCGTAAATTCTCGGACGGTTCCGTGGTGACCGAGCTCCCCTTCTCCCACGATCAGCCCAACGGCGAGAGGGGAGAGAACTGCATGTTCATGTCTCTTATCGACGGCCTCTGGACCGACACCTACTGCTTCCGGGTCTGGGACGCGTGCGTGCCCTGCGAGAAGGACCTCTCGCGGCCCCTCCGGCTGCGAGGACTCTGCGTGAAGGAGGAACTGGAGACAGTGACCGAGGTCCTGGGCTACCTGGAAGGCAAGCCCTACTTCCACGGCTACTTTGGCATGTTCATCTACCGGAAGGGCCTCGCGAACTGGGAGCTCTTTGACTCGAACTCAGGCGAAGTCATCGCAGCCACGACGCTCGTCCATAGTGACGCCTACCCGCTCGGGCGACACGAGTGGCTCCTCCAGAACCCGATTTGCGAGCGTCCCAAGGGCAGCCCCATCACCCTGGGCCTCGCCGCTTGCACCGAGGCAGAGTTCATGTGCTCCAACGGCGACTGCATCGAGCGAGACCTCCGCTGCAACTCCGAGGACGACTGCCTGGACCTCTCGGACGAGGCGGGCTGCACTCTGATCGAACTTCCGAGGAGCTACCGGGAGGAGAGGCCCCCCGAGAGCCCCGCGCCCGGACGCCCCGTCGAGCTGGACGCCGCCGTCGAGATCCTTCGCTTCGTGACCATCAGCGACGTCAACCGCCTGGTGAGACTCGAGCTGAATGTCGAGATCACCTGGAAGGACCCGAGGCTCAGGTTCCTCAACCTCAAGGACGTCCTCGAGTGGAACAAGCTGTCGGAGAAGGAAGCTGCCAAGATCTGGAGGCCGAAGCTGGAGTTCCCGAACGTGTTTGATGGCAACGTCCGTCTGCTCAGGGAAGGAGTCTACGTCAGGAAGACGGGGAAGCAGGAGGATGTGGATCCCAATGACGTTCAGATGAGTGAGGCGCCTTTCGGCTTTTGTCTTAATGCGATTGCTCTGTAAGGTGTGCGTGTGTGTGTATGTTTGTGTGTGTGTGTGTGAGTATGTGTGAGTGTGTGTGTGTGTGTGTGTGTGTGTGTGTGTGTGTGTGTGTGTGTGTGTGTGAGTGTGTGTGTGTTTGTACGTATGTGTGTGCAAGCACTCGCGTACACCTACCAACACCAATGAATAATCAAGGATCATTACGGCAAAATTATGTAAAATAAAAGAATCTAACAAAATTAATATCGTTTCACGCTTAATCATTAACTTTATTTTTTTTTTAGACACGGTGTATGCGGGTGACGCGGCAGCATTTGTGCAGACGCAGCATTACAGGTAAAGCATGACACGGTGCCATGTCGGTGCTGCGAAAGCGTGTAGATTTTGAATCTGAATATTTCCCCTTTATCTGATTTTTTTCTATTTACATACTTATCAAAGGAACTTCTGTTTCATTATACAAATATGTCGTAGTAAATTTGTTAACATATCCTTTTCTTACATATCTGTCTATCCATCTTCTAATCTTTCTGAAACACTCATCTTTATAAACATATTTACAGATGGTCCCTGGCCTGCTATCGGTATATTTACACTGCAAAGTCTTGCGAGTTGTAATATTCATAAAAGAGACGTACAAAGTAGATAATCTTTAGATTATAGATAGATTGAGAAACATACGAGTTTACTTTAGTTAGGGTTTTCTTTACGTTTTCTTTGAACAGAATAAAGAAAATAAACTTTTTAAAGGCATAACTGATAAAAATGTCAAAATTACTTATACTATCAATTTTACTTTTATCATCCTTATTATCATACTTATCCTCATTGTTATCATTTTCGGTAATTTAAGTTAACGTTATCAAGAGCGAAGCACAGAGATAGAGAAAATGGACACTGCCATTTTATAGACCATAAGAAATAGTCATAATTAACACGGTACAGCTGCAACAGCCTCCTATCTATCGCAAAATTATGAAAATATCTGATACATATTTTCGCTCAGTCTACAAACACCCTAATTTCACGTTGTTTATGTCATTGGCATAGTTAACACTTGACCACGTGATTATTTTAAGCTAATAGATCCTATTGACATCAAGACTGTGATATTTTGTATATTCTTTTTTTCAG
The DNA here is from genome assembly GCF_042767895.1 of Penaeus vannamei. Lineage (NCBI taxonomy): Eukaryota > Metazoa > Arthropoda > Malacostraca > Decapoda > Penaeidae > Penaeus > Penaeus vannamei. Next base: position 106,190 of record NC_091564.1, on the reverse strand, counting down.
ACAATGATAATTTCCTTTTTAATTCGAATAAACCAGTGATACAATTTGAACTATTTCAGTACTGCAAAAATATCGCACCCAAACAATATTAATCAAATGGCCTAACGACCTTGTTCCAAACCTGTTTTGGTAGTGGATTAATAACCACACCCCTAAAATCTTCCCTTAAATAGCCTAACGACCTCGTTCCCTCGTTACAGCGGTAGTTTCGCCTGTTCCTTCGACGTGTTCTTCTACCCGTTCGATACCCAGCGGTGTTCCGTCCACCTTCAACTCTCTTCCTTGCGCCTTGAGGTCGTGAAGATCGCAGGGGAGAGGGCCAAGGTGACCTACTTGGAGGATAAACAGCTGCCCTCTTATACTGTCACGAAATACTATGCTCAGGATTCCTTCAGAGGCAATAATAAGACCCGGTACAGTGTTCTGAAGGTATGTTTGGGTCAGGGAGGGTGGGGGCGGGTTGAGGAAGGGTGGTGGGTTGAGGGAGGGTGGTGGGTTGAGGGAGGGGTGGGTCTGGATTCGCAGTTTGTGGTGTTGGTTGGGTTTTGGGTTTGTATTTGTGCTTCGGTTGGGTCTTGTCTTCGTGTGTTGGTCATGTCTGAGTGTGTTTGTGTTGTTTGTTTTAGGTTATGTCTGATTGTGTTTGTGTTGTCATGTCTGTGTGTGTTTGTGCTAGTTGCTGTTAGTGTTTGTTTGGTTCGAGCGCGTTAGTGTATGTTTCTATCCGTGTGTTTGTTCCTACATTTTTTTTCGTTGGTGTTTTTTAGTTCGTGTCCGCATGTACAGTGGCGGACAACAGTTCTTTAATGAACTGAAGCTTCGAATCTGCTCTCCCATATATAAAAAAAAAGTGTGGTGCTGATGTCCGAAAAGGAATTCAAAACGCTACTTTTTTTTTTTTTTTTTTTTTTTTTTTTTTTTTTTTTTTTTTTTTTTTTTTTGACCGCGACTGTACTGTATTCGTTGTGTATCTTTATTCAGTTTGCAGTGACTTTGTAGCCTGTGTATACCGTGTGTTTATCAAGTTTGTTTTTTTATCCGTCTCTACCTCCCACCCTCGTTCCTCCTTCCCTATATCCATCCATCCATCCTTCCATCCATCCACCATTGCGTCCATCCATCCTACATCCATTCTTCCATCCATCCTTGCATCCATTCTTCCATCAACCTATCCATCTATTCATTTTTGAGTATGTGTATGTGTTTTGGGCTCCACTTTCTTGCTTGTATACTTGTGTTATATGCACAGCACATTCCAACAAATACATATATAACCCCTCTATATTTTTACGTTCCTCTCCCAACAAATATATAACCCCTCTCCATTTTACGTTCCTCTCCCAACAAATACACATATAATCCCTCTCTATTTTACGTTCCTCTCCCAACAAATACACATATAACCCCTCTCTATTTTACGTTCCTCTCCCAACAAATACACATATAACCCCTCTCTATTTTACGTTCCTCTCCCAACAAATACACATATAATCCCTCTCTATTTTTATGTTCCTCTCCCAACAAATACACATATAACCCCTCTCTATTTTACGTTCCTCTCCCAACAAATACACATATAACCCCTCTCTATTTTTACGTTCCTCTCCCAACAAATACACATATAATCCCTCTCTAATTTTACGTTCCTCTCCCAACAAATACACATATAACCCCTCTCTATTTTACGTTCCTCTCCCAACAAATACACATCTAACCCCTCTCCATTTTACGTTCCTCTCCCAACAAATACACATCTAACCCCTCTCCATTTTACGTTCCTCTCCCAACAAATACACATTAACCTCTCTCTATTTTTACGTTCCTCTCCCAACAAAAAACATATATAATCCCTCCCAGTTTTACGTTCCTCTCCCAACAAATACACAATCTCTCCATTTTACGTTCCTCATATAATCCCTCTCCATTTTACGTTCCTCTCCCAACAAATACACATATAACCCCTCTCTATTTTACGTTCCTCTCCCAACAAATACACATATAATCCCTCTATTTTTACGTTCCTCTCCCAAACAAATACACATATAACCCCTCTCTATTTTACGTTCCTCTCCCAACAAATACACATATAAACCCTCTCTATTTTTACGTTCCTCTCCCAACAAATACACATATAACCCCTCTCTATTTTACGTTCCTCTCCCAACAAATACACATATAACCCCTCTCCATTTTACGTTCCTCTCCCAACAAATACACATATAACCCCTCTCTATTTTTACGTTCCTCTCCCAACAAATACACATATAACCCCTCTCCATTTTACGTTCCTCTCCCAACAAATACACATCTAACCCCTCTCTATTTTCACGTTCCTCTCCCAACAAATACACATATAACCCCTCTCCATTTTACGTTCCTCTCCCAACAAATACACATATAACCTCTCTCTATTTTTACGTTCCTCTCCCAACAAATACATATCCAACCCCTCTCCATTTTACGTTCCCCTCCCAACAAATACATATATAACCCCTCTCTATTTTTAGGTTCCTTTCCCAACAAATACACATATAACCCCTCTCTATTTTACGTTCCTCTCCCAACAAATACACATATAACCCCTCTCCATTTTTACGTTCCTCTCCCAACAAATGCACATATAACCCCTCTCCATTTTACGTTCCTCTCCCAACAAATACACATTAACCTCTCTCTATTTTTACGTTCCTCTCCCAACAAATGCACATATAACCCCTCTCTATTTTTACGTTCCTCTCCCAACAAATACACATATAACCCCTCTCTATTTTTACGTTCCTCTCCCAACAAATACACATATAACCCCTCTCTATTTTTATGTTCCTCTCCCAACAAATGCACATATAACCCCTCTCTATTTTTACGTTCCTCTCCCAACAAATACATATATAACCCCTCTCTATTTTTACGTTCCTCTCCCAACAAATACACATATAACCCCTCTCTATTTTTATGTTCCTCTCCCAACAAATACACATATAACCCCTCTCTATTTTTACGTTCCGCTCCCAACAAATACACATCTAACCCCTCTCCATTTTTACGTTCCTCTCTCCCTTTTCATTTCCTTTTTCATTCCTTTCCGTTCCTTCCAGGTCACGTTCGAGCTCGACCGACGCTGGACAGTCATAGTGATGTCCGTGTACTTTCCCACTTCAATGTTGCTCATTATCGGGTACTCGACACTGTACGTCAAAGTCGCATTACTGCAGGTAACTCCAGAGGTCCAGGTGTTTTAAGATGGCAGGTATTGCACCCGAGGTATATTGGTGCAAATATACCTATATTCAGTTTTTTTTCTTATTTTTTTATATATATATTTTTTTTATATATTATTTGCAAATATACCTATATTCAGTTTTTTCTTATTTTATATATATATATATATATATTGTTATATATTATTTGTTTTTTTTTATTGTTCTTTCGGGTTTTACTTGTTTGTAATTATACCAGGTTATCAGTCTCTTTTGTCTTTCTCTTTTTCTAGTTCTTTGTCTCTTCTACTTCATTCGGTTTATGTTTCAGTTTCTGTATCTATCTGTTTGGGGCTTTTTTTCCTTTTTCTCTTTTAATCAGTCTTTGTCTGTCTCCGTATTTTCCTTAATCTTTTTAATTTCTCTTACGCATTTTCTCTCTCCTAATTGCAATATCTTGCTGTGGTTTCTTATGATCCGTATTCGATGCAAGAGCAAAATGTGCATCCAAATAAATCACAATAAT
>NC_091564.1:32467-44967 GCF_042767895.1 Penaeus vannamei | reverse complement strand
ATATATATATATATATATATATATATATATATATATATATATATATATATATATATGTGTGTGTGTGTGTGTGTGTGTGTGTGTGTGTGTGTGTGTGTGTGTGTGTGTGTGTGTGTATGTGTGTGTGTGTGTGTGTATAGTTGCACATATTTTCCTTTTGTATATAATTACATTTACGTAATATTTTTACCTCCTGATTTTTCACGTGCACACCTTCATAGAAAATGGTAATAGATTTTCTCTCTCGCTATATATATGTGTCTGTCTATCTACCTATATGCATGTATATATATATATATATATATATATATATATATATATATATATATATATATATATATATATTGAGAGAGAGAGAGAGCGAGAGAGAGAGAGAGAGAGAGACAGGGAGAGGGAGAGAAAGAGAGAGAAAGAGAGAGAGAGAGAGAGAGAGAAAGAGAAAGAGAAAGAGAAAGAGAAAGAGAAAGAGAAAAAAAAAAAGCGACCGAGAGAGAGAGAGAGAGAGAGAGAGAGAGAGAGAGAGAGAGAGAGAGAGAGAGAGAGAGAGAGAGAGAGAGAGAAAGAGAGAGAGAGCATTTGTATATATACACGTATATTTGTATATGCATGTATACATACATACGTATATCATGTTCATCAGCAGCAAGCAGCTTTTATCAGTCGACTGCAAGACGTAGCTCTTTCCCCCCCCCCCCCCAATTTTTTCGTTGTTCCCGTCATGCCTCTTTGTTTCTAGTTTTGGCCCCAAATTTCGTCATTTCGTCTTGGCCCCAAATTTCGTCTTGGCCCCAAATTCCGTCATTTCGTCTTGGCCCCAAATTCCGTCATTTCGTCTTGGCCCCAAATTTCGTCACTTCGTCTTGGCCCCAAATTCCGTCATTGATCTGCCCCTTGCCCTTATTCCATTTGTATCCCAGTCTGTTACTCTTTCGTCTATCTTCCGTCGTGTCTGCTGCATATATGTCCTCCCCGCTGCCATTTCTTCCTTTTTGATGCTGCTTATGTCTTCCACTTGTTTCTGTTCCCTTCCGTCGTGGGACGAGGAGGGATAGGAGGGTGGGGGTGTGGAGGTTGGGGCGGAGTAGGGGTGGTCAGGGGGAGAGGGTGGAATAGGGGGAGGGAGGGAGGGATCAGGAGGCTGCCCTTATCCAATCAGGCTAATTGTCAACATCGGCCTTTTTTATTCTTCTCTGGTCACTTGTTCGTTTCCTCTGCAGGAATTCGGTCGTAGGTCATGTTTATGTCATGCTCCTTATGTCATGACCGGGAGGACGCACTGGTTTAAAAAGCCTTTTGAACTTGATGGCTTAAAAACTTTCTTTTTTGAACTTGATGGCTTAAAAACTTTCTTTTTTGAACTTGATGGCTTAAAAACTTTCTTTTTTGAACTGGATGGCTTAAAAACTTTCTTTTTTGAACATGATGGCAAGGAGTTTCTTAGTATGCTACTGTGTCTGTCTGCATACATATATATACATACTTTTTTTTTTGTTTTTTTTTATCCTTTCTTTTCTTTTTCTATAGGTTCAGTTATTGTTTTTATTTCATTTTTCTTTCTTTATTGGAAAATGGCTGTTGCTAAGGGCGGGGTAAGTAAGACAATGATATATATTTTTTTCCTTTTAATTTTGTGTACTTTGGTACAAATACATAGGAAAATCTTACAATCTACATTGCATGAAGGAAACACAGTACATAATGCCACAAGCACGTGTATAATCACTGCAATTCACGCCCTTATCGTCATCCGTCACACGCGTCAACACAAGCACTCGTCATATTCACAAGCAATCATGCACAACGCAAGCATACCTGACAAGCATTCTCTCTACGTCAGCTCCTACAAGGCACAGTCGCGAAGTTGTTGCCACCAAGGGCTCCAAACTTACACATAAATAAAGCACTTTCTACTTAAGTCTGAAGAGAGAGAGAGAGAAAGAAAAATGAAATAAAAATATTGGCAACTTTTTTTTATAAGAAAATGCACAAACCCGAGGTAAATTATGGTATGCTAATCTGTGGTATGGTTCTTGTTAGTATGTTCAGGAAGTACTTGCAATACCCGTCTGGTATATCATAGTACTTGGCTTGTATGCTATTGTATTTTTCCCAAATCTTAATAGATTATCTTTAGTGTATAAAATTTAACCATCATATTTACCCACAGTCTATGTTTAGGTACAGCAAAGTTACATATGTTGGGACCATCGAGAAAAGAATTATCTATGTTTTTTAATGACAAAAAAAAAAATAATTAGTAGCGGTTATTAAAGCTTATATACGCAGTCTAGTAAGTACACTAATCTAAAAGTTTCAGCAATACTGTGGTTCTGAAATCACATTAAATCAATTAATGTGATTTCGTGATCAATATGGCAAGATTACCTACGAAGAATTGTTAGTCAATTAAAGGGTGCAATGGAGGTTCTACTGGCTGTGTGATGTTAGTAGCTCTACCATGCGCAAAAAAAAAAGCATTAGCAACACAATGCAACTTGAAAATTGCACATGCAACAAAGCGGTAAGCAATAGTATCTGAAGGCTTTGGTGGGCGTGATCAGTGCATGGTTTCATGATTACGAAATTCAGCAATTTAATAAAAAATAATAATGAAAAAAATTGATAAAATACATAAATAAAATCACATTAATAAATAATAATAAATAAATAAATAAATAAAATAATAATAAATAAATAAATAATTAATAGAATGAATAAAAATACATTTAGTGTTTATTTAATGGTTGCACTCTCGCCAAGCAAAGCCTCAGACACTGTAAAGCATTGGAAGCGGTTAGTACATGCAAGCAAAATTGTTAGCAAGCAAGCAAAATAATAATAAAAATAAATAAAGAAAAAAAAGAGCAGTTTATGTTAGCAAAACGCAAAGCATCTAATTGTATTAACAAGCGAAGCAAACTACGGGTTACTGATGACAAACAGCCTTAAGTACCATTAGCTATTATCTGAACTATCATAACTACTAAGCTGCTACTGTGAGAAACCTTTGGCAGAATACAGTTTGGAAATTCAAACAATATTAGTGCAAGAACTATTAATAAGATGGAAGAAGCAACAGAGATTCAGTCAGTAAAATGGTTATTGATATAAACTTGATAATCATTCTAGGGAGTGTTTGATATCAACTTATTTCCTGTTAAGCAAATTGAGCAATCAGATACATCAGCATGAACTACGCGGCTACAGATAGAAAAACGAAAAAAAAAACGAAAAAAATGTTAGTGGAAAATAAAGTAATAACTACGATAGATAGATACTTGGTGTGGTTTTTCAAAGTGTTATCTTCGTTATCTACTCGCCGTTATCACCCGATAGACCTTTGAAAGACGACACACCAGCAGGAGAAAAAGAGAAAATTAAATAGGTAGAAAAAAAATTATATATATTCCTAAAACGCACATTAATTATTTTCCATATCTAATCTTTTTCTCTTGTAGTCCCAAACAACAACAACAAAATCTTTGCTATATCATGATCAGATGTTGTAGTGATAGAAAAAAAAAATTAAGATATTGTATTTACTCTGATCATTATGTATTTGTTTTTTAAATCCTTTTATTGATTCAAATACGAGATAATTGGTTTATAAATCCCTTTTATTTTTAAACCAGCACCTTAAGCGGGGGGGAGAGACAGAGAGAGAGAGGGTGGGGGGTGGGGGGTGGGGGGGTAAGACCGAGAAATGCAATCTGGAATCGAGTCGAATTTTGCAACAAAACTTGAGTCTCTTTTGGCAAAGTCTGCAACACTTGAAAGAAAAAACTTACGATATTCAGGTAACTCAGAATAGTTAAGAATAATTAATGCCTCTATATTCTCAATGTGTAATGACTTATTTAACCACTGTTTGTGTAAGGGTGTGAACATGCACACGTATCATGCACAGACGAATAAATTACATGTTAATAAATAGTTGGAATTAAATAAATAACGTAACAAATAACACATATCCGATGCCATGAACACACCATGCACAGACGCATTGAACAAACAAATGTTAATAACTAGACCAATCACGTATTGAACAAACAAATGTTAATAACTAGACCGATCACGTATTGAACAAACAAATGCTAATAAATAGACCAATCACGTATTGAACAAACAAATGTTAATAAATAGACCAATCAAAACACGGACAGAAAACTGGACAAAACGACACAAATTCACACTCTCTTTGGCCCCGGTGTCTCTCCCCTGTGTAGACCCTCAAGCACCATCACCAAAATGACCTGTCGACTGGTCTGCAGGTCGCGAGGAGGAAGGGGGGGGGAGGGGTAGGAGGAAGGTCCCTTAATCAATATATCTAAAAATGATATCAAATAAATAGCTTGGGGTTAAATGGATAAAAAACATCAATCACTTCGTTTGCAAATAGTCACGTGAGTTTTTGTTTTCCGTCCGATTTGGTTTTGTATAAATCGTCCATTTCATATTGAAAAAAAAAGTAAAAATAAAAATCGTATATCACTTGGTATCCTACACGCACTGATAAGACACTGTGTAGCTCCACATGATTAAATAAAGGGTTAGATTAACTTCTTATAACTAGTAATGTTAATACGCGGCGGATCCCGGGACCCGCCGCCATATAATGCCCTTGGTAATAGCCTTGAAGTTTGTGTGGATTGAATACTGCAAAAACCTCACTGAAATGCCTGCGGATTTTCCTCTCTTTCGTCATGGTAGTCGCACTCAGGTGGGGTTCACCGGAAGTAGTCGTGGTCGAGTCGTAGCGGCGGAAGAATCGATGGGAGAGAGAGAGAGAAGAGGAGAAGAAGGGTAAAAGGGGATGAAGGAAATCGGCAGAGTAAGTGGACACCTTTGGACGGCGTTCGGTTCCACGCGTCCGTTAGCCGCTCGGCCACCTCGGGGGGGACTGCGCGCGTGCGACGTGCGCGCGCGCGGGCAGTCTGGATGCGTCGGTTGGTTCGTTGTCGGGTATTTGTGGAGTCGGCCTCTCGCTCCTGCGCTCCCCCGCGTTACCAAGACCGCGGGAGGCGGCGCAGGAGGAGGCCTCGGGGTCGGTCGCTGGTTCCAGCTCGTTGCGCTGTCGGGTGAGGCCACGGCGCTGCACGGGACGCCTCGCGGGCCCGGGGTCCTGCGTGTCTCCTCCCGTCCACCTGCGTCCCTACAGGATCTCCATCGGGTAGAGGGAGTCCTGTCGGACGTAAGCAGGCCGACGCGGCGCGGGGACGGCGGGAGGCGGCGGCGCGGCGCGGGGGGCGTCCGCGCCGCGCCTCGGGCTGTCGCCGGCCCGGAAGGACACCCTCAGGACGGGGCGCAGGGCGTCGCTGAGTGCAACGGCGGCGCGAGCGGGCAGACGGCGTTAGATCCTTCGCGGGTAGCCCGAGTCGTAGAGCTGGCGGAGGGACTCGGTGGTGGTGGCGGGGCTGAGGGGCTCCTCCAGCTTGCTCCTGCGGCGGCGGTGCCACACGGCGGTCCAGGCCACGATGATCACCAGCTGCGCCACCAGGAACACGGAGCACGCCAGCACGAGGCCCACCATGTTGATGCAGACGCCGGACACGTCCTCCTGCAGCACGAGCTCGGGGTCGCCGTCGGTCTGCGGGAAGCGGAAGGGCAGCGGGATTAGGAAAAAGCTCACGAGGAAAATCAGTAACTCGAATAACATCGATCGATCACAAAATCCCTCAGAGGACACATACACAAGACCACAAGCTAGTAAATCCAATGATAACAGTAATGATAATAACGAGAATAACAAACAAACGCATTAATAAATGAGGAAAAAAATGAGTGAACAAGCCGCGTCGGCCCACAGCTTAAAGACCCTCTCTCTCACACGTACCGCGGTGACGGTCTCCTTCCTGTTGCTGTTGGCGGCGCTGTCTCGGCTCTGGGTCTGGGCTCCTCGGAAGGCGAACTTGTCCGAGATCTTGATGGACTGCACCACCAGGAGCTCCTCGGGGATCTCCTGCTCGGCCTCTCGTCGCACCCTCTGCAGGGGGTGGGACACGACGCTCATGGAGTAAGGGCTGATGATGGTGTACTGTCGGAGGGAAAAAAATGTTCAGCTTCCTTCACGAAATTGGAGAGAAAAGATGGAGAAAATATAAGAAAAAGAAATATCTCGATTAGTGTAGCAGATGGAGAAGGCAAAAGTAAGGCTCGGCTTCCTCCAATCTCGATAGAAATTGGATAGAAGCGATAGAGAAAATATATTAAAAGGATATTTTTATCTAGATTAGTGTCGCAGACGCAGAAGGCAACGTCAACGAAGCCCCATCGACTTACGTCCTGGGAGAAGGGACTGGCGAGCGCGGTGTCGCCCATGGTCATGTGGGAGATGGCCCTCTTCTTCCTTCCGTAGCTCTCGGCCTGCTTCACCTGGCCACCGAAGTCCATGACGTCACACACGACGGGCTCGCAGGTGGGCAGGCACGGCGTCACGAGGGCACGGAACTGAACGACGTCGCTGGTGGGGAACTTGAAGGCGTCGAAGGTGGCGCCGAGGACCTGCGTTGGGGAAGGGAAAGGGCGGTTATTCGACTGTTTTTTAGACATTTTACTTTTTAATCGATTGATTACTGGTCTGCATGGCTTTTTCTACCATGAGAACACGAGCGGGACTGACCTTGCCGGTGCTGTCGACCTTGAGGAGCGGCCTCATGATGGAGATCTCGGTGGGGCAGCCGCGGCCGTCGAGGAGAGTGAGGTTCTTGGTGTTGCCGCCGTCCATGGCCACCAGGTCGCGCACGAAGATCTCGTAGGGGGAGTTGCGGTCGACGATCTCGAAGCGCAGCTGGAGCATGTCGCCGACGGAGGCGTCGGAGATGTCGTCGCCGTTGCGGTTGGTCACGCGCATGATCACGTTGGGGGAGTCCACGGTGCTGCCCTCCTCCATGACGGGGCTCAGGTCCTCCTCCACGTTCAGGTCCACGCGGTTGCTCACGCTCTTGTTGGTCAGGTCGTACTGGCAGTGTACGCGGAGCCCCAGGTCGGCCGAGGTCACGATCATGTCGTGGTGCTGGATGACGACGTCGTTGCTGTAGCGGGAGGCGGAGTCGCGCTCCACGTCGCAATCGATGTCGTTGTAGGTCATCTGCAGCTCAAACTCGAGCGCGTTCTCGATGTCGTTGACGCAGGTGTTGGGCGAGCCCTTGGCGTAGATCTTGCCGTTGAAGATCTTGGACGTCTTGATCTTGGCCACCATGTCCCCGGAGCGGCAGTCGATCGTCACGTTGTAGCAGGACGAGAGCTCGTAGGTGGCGGTCTCGGCGATCTCCAGGTAGGGCTCCTCGATGTGCGTGAGCGTGGCGGCGGAGTGGTGGGACAGGCGGCACACCTTGTCGCCGGTGTCGCCGAAGTCGAAGGAGTAGCACCTGCGGGTCGAGGGAAAGGCAATCGTCAGTCAACCCCTCCATCCCAACACGACATTTAAATTCACATTTCGTCCTCACAATCAGGCAATCCCCGGATGCCATTCTAACCCCTGCCACAATGAGCACGAGAACCAGTGCCAACCAGTGCCCAAACAGAGCCAATTCTCACCTGAAGGGGGCGGTGAGGCAGAGACGCTTGCAGTCCTCCAGACTCTCCACGTCCTGGAACACCGAGTCGACAGTCTTGAGGATACGTCCCTCCATCCTCTGGAATTCGCAGAGCCTGACGGGGTCGTCCACGCAGTTGTTCTCCAGGAAGTCGCTGTTCTCGGCCACCTTGAAGGCGCCGGTGCCCACGGTGGTGTGGCGGTCCATGTCGGAAATCTGGCAGTCCCCGGTGGCGTTGTTGAAGTTGGCGGACCTGGGGGAGGAGAGGACGGGGGTCAGTGCGAGGTCAACGAGCCTATGCGCTGGAATCGTGATCAACATTTACAGAAATACGCATTCAAAGTAAATACATAATGATGCAAAAAACGTTAGTAATCCAAAAAGAACAAAAAGAAAATATAAAACAAACAGGAACCAAGCGACATTTAATCGCACCCGACGCAAAACGACAAAAAGAAGCCAAATTAGAGAAAGCCAGTCTTCGCGAACGCACCGAAGACCGCACACGCTCTCACACAAAGACCCCTCTGAAAGCCACGCACGATGACTTATGGACGATGGGCCAAAAAAAACGTTCTCATTTCCCGCAACGTTTCCCAGCGACCGCCGAGGAGTAGAGTACGAACTCATGAACTACTCATCAAACCAAAAAGTTCATGGTACTCACGATGCGCTCATTTCCATAGCCTTGATATAGAGCTTTCTTAGAATGAAGGAAAATGTACGGTCATTATCACTGACCATAAAAAATTAAAGGGAACTATTAAAAAGTCATCAAAAATGGACATTTCCTCATTTCCGCAAAACTGATTAACTCTTAAACAATTAACGAGATCAAGCTTTTATCTTCACAGAGGTAAACAAATTGGAAAAACAAACAAACATGAATTCCATCAAATCTGGCAACACAAAGAACAACACCGTTAAAACAATTTGATTCTTTGACTCAAACTTCGAAGCGAATTGCGGAAATAAAGTTTCTATGGACCAAAAGGTGACAATCTCCTCACTCCTTCTCTGATTGTTCTTTTACTACAATCAGGGTGACACCTCATCCCTGTTTTACGTGAGTGTATTGTTAAAAAAAACAAGACTGAGATCACGTGTCTGTTAATTCTTCTATTCATCTCCTCTCCTGAAGATAAAAGGGAGTCAAGTTACGTCGACAATAAGAAAAGGAGACAAGAGGAAGAGGAAGAGAGAAAAGAAAAGAAAGAAGAGAAAAAGAAGACAAGAAAGTATATATACACCCACCCAGGAACAGACACAACAAAAAAAAAGAACTGTGAAAATTTCCGTTGACACCGAAAATTGACTTTTTTTTCCTCCTCTCACTCTTCTTTTTCTTCCCAAATCGACCCCGTAAAGAGAGGGTGAGTTCCGAGAAGCCCTTTAACACGATCGTTGTTTGTGAAAGTGGGTAGTTTACGTCGAATTACCTCGTTCCGCCCCGAGGACTTAACCATCATCAGCTCCAACGAGTGAATCAGCGATTTTTCTTTTGTCTTTTGAAAATGCGTTTGACATTACTGGACTTGACATATTCAGCGCTTTTTTTTCTTATCTTTTTGTCGTCTTATCTGCCTTTATCTCTCCTCGAATTAATTACCGTTTTACTTTGAAGTTTATTCGACCAATTCGGTTAAATATCAGCAACGTGAGAATGGCAAACGATTTTTTTTACTAGTCACTCCTCAAAACACTTTAATTAACTTGATTTATTCAGAATGTGAAGTCCCCTCACTGTTTACACACAGGAAGGACTTTGACACTTATTCAATATATCTTATATGTACATAGGCCTCTATATTCTTATGTATATAGGTCTATGTTTCCATGTTTTGCCTTTTTTTCTTTTTTTTTTTCTTTTGATTACAGGTGTCAGCTTGAGTTGAACACAGAGCTACAAGGAAGGAATTTCAAGCACGTACAGGTAACGGTGTTGTGATGTAACGCCTTAGGCTGAGGTGTGTGTGTGTGTGTGTGTGTGTGTGTGTGTGTGTGTGTGTGTGTGTGTGTGTGTGTGTGTGTGTGTGTGTGTGTGTGTGTGTGTGTGTGTGTGTGTGTTTTGTGTGTCTATCTGTGTGTGTGTGTGTGTTTGTGTGTGTGTGTGTGTTTTGTGTGTCTATCTCTCTCTCTCTCTCTCTCTCTCTGTGTGTGTGTGTGTGTGTGTGTGTGTGTGTGTGTGTTTTGTGTGTCTATCTGTGTGTGTGTGTGTGTTTGTGTGTGTGTGTGTGTTTTGTGTGTCTATCTCTCTCTCTCTCTCTCTCTCTCTGTGTGTGTGTGTGTGTGTGTGTGTGTGAGAAAGAGGGAAGTGATAAAGTGGAGAATGAGTGAAAGAGTTGAGTGAAACATGGACAAAAAAATGGAGAAATGTAAGAAGAAAAGAAAGAGGAAAGAGAGAGGAAAAAAGTTATTTCTCTTTACCATTCAGATGATGAAGAGGAAGAGGAAAATAAGAAGAGACGGAAGAGGTTAAGGATAAGGAGGAAGAGGAGGAGGTAGGATAATAATAATAGTAACAATAATAATAATAATAATAACAACAATAACAATATAAATAACAACAACAAATAGAAAAAGAAGTGGTAATGGAAGAAAATGAAAAAGAAAAAAAGATGGTGAGGCAAAGAAGAAGAAAAAGAAATAAGAAAACATTACATGACCCAAGACACGTTCACAACCAGCAATTAAAACCGAGATCTGAAATGATATCAATCGCTCCTGACAATAAAAATGACACTGACCAGATGACACAGCATTACCAATCAGATCCGTGACTGTCTGCCATTTCATTTTTTTTTAGATTTATTATTAATTTCTGTTTGAGAGAGAGGGGGAGGGGGTGGGGGAGGGAGGGAGAGAGACAAAAAACGAACATAAAGAAGAAAGGAAGAAAGAAAGAAGGAGAGAGTGAGAGAGAGGGAGAAGAGATAGAGATAGAGAGACGAAAAAAGAACATAAAGAAGAAAGAAAGAAAGAAGGAAAGTGAGAGAGAGAGAGACAAGATATAAAAAAAAGAAGAACTAGGAGAGAGAGAGAGAGATAATAAACATTGAGAAGTGACGGTTAGAGTGAAGATTTCAACTCGACTTTTGAAATAACGTGATATAAATCGGACATAGCCATTATTACGCGAAGCAAAATTACTGAACAGTTATAACCCCAATTACTCGGGGGTGTAATTAAACCTTCTTATTATATAATTAACGGTTTTATGCTCCGCGCCAACCTTCTGGCACGTATGACAGGCCTATCGCCATTTCTGTCATGGATTATATCTCGAGATAAAATTCTGATTGATATTTGGGTTGGTGAATTGTGGAAATGATAAAGAAGGAATATATTTACGTGCAAAAATAGTCAGGAATCGTTTAATTATTATTTTTTTTGTCTGTCTCTCGCTATTTCTGTTTCGTTACTTTTTATTCGATTTCTCTCATTCATGGGCGAGTGAAAGATGTGGGGAATAGACGACACACCGACGAAAGACGAACAGCTGAACAAAACGAGAACTAACAATCAGAAAAAATGAAAACACACAAAAAACGAAGAAAATACAAAACACAATTCGACCGCAAAATATTGGAACGGAGTCACTGACCAAGACGGTGAGTCACGCTGGAATCAACTAAAGTTTTCAACAAACATGAAATAAAAAGAAAAGACGATTAAGAAAAAAATAAATAGCCACTAGAATCTTAATCAAAATCGTGTTTCGTCTTTAATTGGAAGCTAACTGGAAATCCGACATCGAGAAAAAAATGAGAGAGAGAGAGAGGGAGGGAGAGGGAGAGAGGGAGAGAGGGAGAGGGAGAGGGAGAGGGAGAGAGGGAGAGAGAGAGAGAGAGAGAGAGAGAGAGAGAGAGAGAGAGAGAGAGAGAGAGAGAGAGAGAGAGAGAGAGAGAGAGAGAGAGAGAGAGAATGAGATAGAGAGAGAGAGAAAAAAAAATAAGGCAAACTGAAAAAAAACATCTTTTCCGGGTAGGCTCTCTCAAAAATCAAATCACTGCGCCACCTCTTTTTTTTTCATTCTATTTATTTATCTATTTTACTTTCCCGTTAATAAAAGTATTGTCTGAGTTTATGGTTCGAGATGAAACTACTGTATATGACCCGGATCTCGAGTGGCGGGTGACAGGCCACGTGAGGTCAAGGGAAGCGCACCTTGACTTATGACCTTGTAAAACAGCTGAATAATACAATTGTGTTAAATGCTCTAAGCTTTGATTTCTTAGCAGCAGCACATGGTAGTTAAACAAGAGAGAGAAAGAAAATAAGTTTTTAAAGTCTCCCTTTATGGGTTCTTCACAAAATTAGTGTTTCCTTTTTGAATCATCTTCATATTCCAAATTATTAAATGACGTATGCTATACTCTTACTGAAAAAGTTCTTAAAGAGGAAAAAAAAAGCAAGTGCTGAACAGCTTTCGAGAATATCTCTCTAAAAGAGCTTGGTAACCACGTGTCTGTCTGAATCGACCAATCCCGTAAGGCGCAGCTATCACGTGACCTCTGGCCTGACCCGTGATTGGTCGTTGCGCCAAGATTTATGGCGGGAGAACGGGAGTAGGAATTACCTATTTTTCTTTTCCCTCCAAAACCTTTCCTCCTCATTGTCCACACTTCGTCCGTGTGAAGGTCACGGGGCCGCGAGCAATTTAAAAGGGGAAGGGATAATTAAGCTGTGGAAAGATACGGTATTGGTCGTATTTACGGAAGAAAGGGAACAGCTGCGTGAACTTTGTGGGAATGGCGGTTCCAACGAAGAAGAAAAAAAAAAAATGGCGGCAGACGTGGGGCTCAGACATGAAATTCTGTGAGGTTGATTTTTTTTTTCTCTTTTTTTCACTCCCCCGATTCTCTCATTTGTTTTTCCGCTTACGCCATCCACTTTATGGGACTCGATCCGTTATACAATCTGGCAATAAACGATTCAGGATTGCTGTGATTTGAGCAGGTTTAG
>NC_091564.1:30000-31967 GCF_042767895.1 Penaeus vannamei | reverse complement strand
AAGACAGCCTCCGCGGCGAGTGATCGATCGAACCACTTTGTATGGGCGGAAAATGACGTCATTGTCTTCCCTGTGTATTCGGTGAAGACTTTTTTCTTCTCCTTCTTCTTCATCTCCTTCTTTTGTTTCCGTTAACCGCGTGTGAAGACCAGGGAATGAGAGGACTTATGAGGTAATTTGTTTTTCTTTCTTTCTTTCTCTTTTCCTCTCTCTCTCTCTCTCTCTCTCTCTCTCTCTCGGTTTATCTATTTGTCTATCTGTCTCTTCATCTGTCTACCTATCTTTCTATTTATCTGTCTATTCGTATATCTATCTATCTATCTACCTCTAATGGATCAGAAAAGAGTATAGACAAGGAAGGAAAATGGATAATAAAAGATAATGGACAATAAAAGAAAATAAAAGAAATGGGATAAAAATAGGAATAGGGATAATACAATAAAAAAGGGGAATATCCTGAACGCGAAGAAAACGATGATGGAACGAGAATGGAAGGGGGAGGGGGTAAGGGGTGAGGGGGGTGAGGGAGGATGGGAGAAGGGGTAGGGGGGAGAGGGAGGGGGGGGGTAGGTGTCAATGACATTTAAAACGAGAATATGGTTGTGCCTAGAGCTGGTGACTTGCCATTTTCCTAAGACATTTTCGTCGTGATTGTCTTTATTTCGGGTGATTTAGAACCCAAGAAGAAGGAGGAGGAGCCAGGAAGACGAAGAAGAAACTTAAATCTTCCTTATTGTTTTTTTTTTTTTTTGTGTCTTGGTTCCCTCTGTCATCCAAGGAGGTAATGCCGGACTGAGGTAGGCTTTTTTTTTTTTGCTATTTTTCTTGTCTTTCTTTAATCTATTTCTTGGTTTTTGTTCCTTCTTTCTTTCTTTTTCTCTCTCTTTCTCGCTTTCTTTCTTTCTCTCTCCCTCCTTCCTTCTTCTTCCTCTCTCTCTCTCTCTCTCTCTCTCTTTCTCTCTCTTCACTCCTCTCCCTCTCTTACTATCTCTCCCTTCCTCTCTCCCTCCATCCATCCATCTCTCCCTCCCTTCCCCATTTCTCTCTCTTCCTTCCTATCTCTCTCTCTCTCTCCCATTTATTCTACCTTTCCTTTCTCCTTAAAAATGGCGGCGTCTCGTTCGACTCTCGACGACAGGAAGTTCGATCCGGGTTTCCCTCCCTTCGACATCGACCTCTGACCTCTGACCTCGCATCCCTCGTCTCGTGACCTCGACTGTGTCCCTGCGTCTGCGTGTGCGTTTTCGCCTCCGTCTGTTTCTGTGTCTGTGTTGTTGTTTGAGGAGGAGGAAGAGGAGGAGAAGGAAGAGGAGGCGGACGAGGAGGAGGAGGAGAAGGAAGAGGAGGAGGAGGAGGAGGAAGAGGTGGATGGGGGGAGGTGGAGGAGGAGGAAGAGGAGAGGAGAGAGAGGGGGGAGGTATAAAGACGAAGGCATACGGGTGGAGAGAGAAGGAGAGGAAGGAGGGAGGAGGAGAAGGAGAAGGAGAAGGAGAAGGAGAAGGAGAAGGAGAAGAAGAAGAAGAAGCAGAAGAAGAAGAAGAAGAAGAAGAAGAAGAAGAAGAAGAAGAAGAAGAAGAAGAAGAAGAAGAAGAAGAAGAAGAAGAAGAAGAAGGAAAAGAAGAGGAGGAGGAGGAGAGGGGGGGGGAGGGGGCGCAGGCAGAGGCGTGCGGACGGCGGTGTCCATGTCGGGTCGTGAGTCCGGCCATGGTCCAGCACCGCGAGACGTGACGGCCGTTCCACACCTGCCGATCAACAAACATCGGCCTCGACCCGCCCTTGTTACCTCTCCTCTCCCCCTCTCCCCTCCCCCTCTCGTCTCTCGTCTCTCTCATCTCTTTCTCTTCATCCCCTTCCTCTGTTTCTCCTCTTCCTCCCCTTCCCCTACCCCTTAGTCTCTTCCTCCTCCCTTCCCCTCCGTCTCTCCCCTCTCCGCTTCCCCGTCTCTCTTCTCTCTCACGTACCTTTAC
>NC_091564.1:17500-25000 GCF_042767895.1 Penaeus vannamei | reverse complement strand
CAATATATCATTCAGTTTATCTATCAGTCTATCTATGTCTCCATCGATCTACCTCCCTCTCTATCAATCCAATATATACACCTCTCAAAAAGAAAGAAAGAAAGAAAAAAACATATAGATCTCGAGAAATAGCTTCGACGCCCACCTTGTCTGGAGGGCATCCCGTGAGTTGGGCGTCAGTGGATTCGAAGTCGATGTCGAACACGGGCGGGAGTCCCGTGGGCGGCTGCTCGGTCTCCTGGGCGAGGGCGGAGCCGCAGAGCACCAGCAGGAGGCTCAGGTAAGGGGCGACACGGAAGGGCAACATCTTGATGATAACGAACATACACAGCTGCGAAGAGATAAGAAAAAATATTTGGTTAGATTTGCTGTTTTTTTTCATTTTAAGGTTTATTATTATTTTTTTCCCATTTTTAGTTCGATTTTATTGTTTATTTTCTCTTTATTTGGTTATCTATGTGGTTTTATTTGTATTTTGCTTTGATATTTAAATTATTTGGTTAGATTTAATGTTATTATTTCTTTTATGTTGATGAGTAATGTCAATAAACGTAAGAAATAGATATCATAAATCAAAGAGGTTATCATAAGAAAAAGAAACATCGCCAACACTCTTTATAAAGGATCTGATCCTATACCAAAGCGTTCTACTTTCTACATAACGGATTCGATCCTCATCCGGCGATACGGTAATCTACTTCCGGTCGAGGGAAGATTCTTATCGTTAACAATTCATATTATCTATTTAAGTTTTAATATTCCATCGGAAGAATGTAAAAAAAGAAAAGAAAAACATATACATAGGCATAAGCTCGCACACGCACACACACACACACGCACACGCACACACACACACACACACACACACACACACACACACACACACACACACACACACACACACACACACACACACACACACACACACACAAACACACACACACACACACACACACACACACACACACACACACACACACAATCTCCCTCCCGTTATAGACTCGCCCGCTGGTCACTGCAATTGCACACGAACGAAATAAATCTCCCATCTTTCATAAAAAAAGAAGAAAAAAAAGAAGGCAGGAATGCGTGTTTGGCGGCACAAAAAAAAAAAAAAAAAAAAAGCGGGAATAGAAGACAAAAGCGAATCGTTGTATCCGAACACTGTGTTACGCTTCGAGGGATGTTCGTGTTGATGTCATGTTTATTGTTTTTCTTTTCTTTATTTCCTTCTATTTTCTTTATTCTTAATTATCAACATTCTCATCAGCTCTTTCTTCGTTTGTCTTTTGCTTTTTGCTTTTTTTTTTTTTTGACTTTGGCTTCGTCTTCGTTTTCGTGTTCGTCTTCATTTGCTTCCGGGGAGATACGAACATATAACATTTTTTTGAACATTCCTTTTGCTTTACTCGTATTTATTTGATATTTTTGAACATTATTTTTGCTTTATTTGACTGAACTATTTTTCATTAATGAAGAATCATAGCAGTCTTTTTTATTGAATGAACGTTATTTGTCAAACACGTTGAAACAATTGTAAAACACTAGTTGTAAATGCCTCAAAATTAAACATATATAATACATTTATAGCAATGTCATAAAGAAGGAAAAAAAAGATTTTGTTAAGACCAATAAAAGTGAAAACGAATTCCCGAGAGACAATCACGTTTTCTATGACGATCAGTATTATATAAATAATAGATACCGATAAAAAAGTAAATAGATAAATATATATATATCATTATCAAAATAATGAGTTTATGACGATATCCCGATCAACAAATTATCACAATTACCGGCTTCAATTTTCTTGAAAGGATGTAGATAATAACAAAAAAATGGTTGAGATTAAACAGCTGCAAAAAACAAGAGAAAATTGCGAAGACATTGACACAAGAACGAATGAGTCAGTGAAGGACGTTCTATGTGCGATACGTACACGTCCATACAGACATATGTGCGTATGTGTATGTGCGTGTGTGTGTATGTGTGTGTGTGTGTTTGTGTGTGTATGTGTATGTGTATGTGCGTGTATATGCCTGCGTGTACGTGCGTGTATACATACGTATCCACGTGTGCGTGCCTGAACCTCAACGCCAGATGTATCCGCGGCTTCTGAACTCCCTCCCTCCCTTCCCTCCCTCTCCCTTCCCTCCCTCCCTCCCTCCCTTCCCTCCCTCTCCTCCCTCCTCTCCCTCCCTTCCCTCCCTTCCCCTCACTCCCTCCCTTCCCTTCCCTCCCTCTCCCCCGAACATTCCTCTCTTAATTCCCGCGGCAATATAAAGAGGCAATAAAGAGAGGATAATTATGCAAACGAGGTGAGCTTCCCCGGGCTGGTCGTCGGTGCTTCCGCCTGCCTGCTCGTTCGCTCGTTAGGGGAGCCGATGGGGCGAGTGAGCGCAGGAGTATTGGCTTCTGGCTAACGGTGTGGCTGGTGGGGGGGTGGGGGGAGGAGGGGAGGTGGACGAAGTGGAGGTGGAGGTGGTTGGGGAAGAGGAGGAGGAAGTGGAGATGGTTGGGGAGGAGGGGGAGGTGGAGGTGGGGGAGGAGGTGGAGGTGGTTGGGGAGAAGTGGTGGGGGAAGAGGTGGGGGAGGAGGAGGAGGAGGTGGAGGAAGAGGTGGAGGTGGGAGAGGAGGAGGTGGAAGAGGAGGAGGAAGTGGAGGTGGTTGGGGAAGAGGAGGAGGAGGTACAGGAAGAGGAGGAGGAGAAGGTGGTATCTGGGGAGAAGGAAGGACAAATTGTGATAAATAAGAGAAACAGATAAAAGGAAGAGAGGAATGCACACCCATCGAGGACGAGCAAGGCCGCAGACGAGGAGGAGGAGGAGGGGGAGGGGGAGAAGGAGGAGGAGGAGGAGGAGGAGGAGGAGGAGGAGGAGGAGGAGGAGGAGGAGGAGGAGGAGGAGGAGGAGGTCGAGGACGAAGACCTTCAAGACATTCCGGAAGACGCTGGCGGAGAGGACGTCGACTAAGAGCTTTTTTGGGGTTATTATTGTTGTTATTGGTGTTGTCTGCGGTCTCGGCGGCTTGTGGTGTGGCGGTGTTGCTTTCGTTTTTCTTTCGTTTCTTGTTTTTGTTGTTGTTTTGATGTGATTATTTAGTTGGTTTCATGTTTTTCTCTTGTTTTGATTTATATTTTTTCCTTTTTTTCTGATTTTTCTTTGGTTTTGTAGTTCTTTTTAGCGTCTTCGTCTTTTTTTTGGTATGTTTTCTTCCATTAAAAATATCTTATTCTTCGTCTCCTTCTTTCTTGCTTAACTTGATTCCTCTTCGTATTCTTTCCGTGAACTTGATCCATCGGATTTGGGATCGAAAGACATTCAACTTTTTTTTTTTTTTTTTTTTTTTTGTTTTTTTTACGAAAGAGAAACGATCTAAAAAGAAAAAAAAAGAAGAAAAAAAATCTAGTAATCGCCTCGTACTTTTTTTTTTTTTTTTTTAGCGTGTGTATCGATATATTTCAATTTCTTTTTCTTCGACGTAATTGATTTAAAAACGAAAAAAAAAGATTCTCGAAATCATCTCGAACAAATCTTTTTAGCTCGTGTATTGATATATATATTTTTCTTCTTCTTGGAAGGTATATATCATTTCTTTTTCTTCTACGTAACTGATTAAAAAAAAGGAGATTGCACAGCACAATGCAACGACGCGGAGGCAACAAAAGCGCCCACGTTCGCGTCGCTTTGTCATGTTGTTCTTGAAGGCCTTGGGCGAGGGCGCGTGAGATGATGATGAGGAGGAGGAGGAGGAAGAAGAAGAAGGGGGAGGAGGAGGAGGAGAAGGAAGAAGAAGGGGGAGGAGGAGGAGGAGGAAGAAGGGGGAGGAGAAGGAGGAAGAAGGAGGGAGAAAGAAGGCGGAGGAGGAAGAAGAAAGAGAAGATAAAGATGATGAGGAGGAAGATGATGAAGGAGAAGGAGGAGGAGAAGAAGAAGGAGATAATAATGATGGAGAAGGAGATGATGGAGAAAAAGATGAAGAAGTAGATGAAGTAGCAGAAGGGGCAGGCTAGAAGATGAAGATGAACAAGAAGAAAATGAAGATGAAGAATATGATACTAACGATAGATGGACAAACAGATAAACAGATACAGACAGACAGACAGAGAACGAAAGAACGAGAGCCACGCCAATTACTGTAAATTTCGACCTCGACATTGCACCTTCAAGATTTGTGACTTCTCATGTTACTTTCTTGGATTCGCCGGGTCGTCAAAATGGACCTTGACAGTCATAAGGGCTGTACGTGAATGGGCGTGTCCTGTGGGGAAGGGGGAGGGGGGCTGGGAGGGCGGGGGGGATTGGGGGAGGGTGGGAGAGGGAAGGAGAGAGGGAGCAATGATCCATGTTTTTTATTTTTTTTATGTGGTACTCGGTTTTGATTCGAAACTAATACGTTTTATGATACAGTTTAGTGGAGAATAAACTTCTGTTTTGCTGTCTCTCTTTTCTTCTTAGCTTTTCGTTATTTTCTCTTCGGCTTTGTCTCTTGTTAGCTTTGTGTCACCAGCAGTAGAATCAGCAGAGGCAGAAACATCGGCAGAAGTAGATACATCACAGAAGAAGCAGGTCTATCAATAGATAATGACTCAGCACTATAACCACTACTAGCAAGAAGCAGCAGCCCCAGCAGGCAGCGACCGAAGCAGGAGTATCAGCAGACACCCCAGCAGAGGCCAGGATCAGTAAGGATTATATCCATCCACAGCAGACGATGAAGAACCTAGCAGAATCCTCAACAATATCACCGTCCTCAGCAGGCAGGAATTATAACTCCAAGTAGGAGAAGTCCTCAGCAGATTCCCCAACAGGACCGTCCTCAGCAGACAGGAACCATAACCAACAGCAGCAGAAGGGGCAGAGAGAGAGAGGAGGAACCGCACCAGCAGGTTCCATGACGACCGGAGCGCCATGTGTTCCCCCGGCAGCGGTTCTCGGGGGCTCCTTCCACGCAGGGTTCCGCAAGGAGGCAGTCCATCACCCCCTTCTGTTGAAAAGTCCCTCTCGCTCCTTCTGCCACCTGTTGGGAGCCCACGCCGCTGGACGCCGAGTTCTTGTGGTCAGTGGGTGGTCGTTCTCGTGGTCGTTGTGGTCGTTGTCGGTAATTGCTGGTCGTTGTTGGAGCCAGAGGGGGGGGAGGGGGTGCTTATGGAGAGGGGTAAATGCTGATTGTCTTACTTGGTTGGCGGTTTTGGGGATTTTTGCTTCCTTCCGGTTTGGGCGTGGGGCTTATGGGCGTGCTTGTGGGTTGGGTTGGTGTGTGGGTTTGCTGTGTGTGTGTGTGTATGTACGTGTGTATGTATGTATGTATGTATGCACGTATTTATATTTAAGTATATGTACGTGTGTATATGTGTATGATGATTTCCCGAAGAAATATAATCGAAACCCTACCAATAATAAAAAAAAAACGCAAACAACAAAAAACAAACAAACAAAAACATCAACACAAACAAAAAAAAATCTCAGAAAGAGAAAAAAATATATATATCGTAAGCCACGCCCCTTATCAGCAAGACTCGGGATCCCGCGGAGGAGTGCGTTCGTCTTCGTGGCTTTCGGCTCAAAATAACAATGAGAGAATTTCTGCGGAAGTCCTCAAGTCCCCAAGTCCTCAAGTCTAAGTCCTCAAATCCTCGAGTCCTCAAGTCTTCAAGTCCTCGAGTCCTCAAATCCTCGTTTTCAAGTCCTCAAGTCTTCAGGTCCTCAAGTCCTCAAGTCCTCAAGTCTTCAAGTCCTCAAATCCTCAAGTCTTCAAGTCCTCAAATCCTCGAGTCTTCAAGTCTTCAAGTCCTCAAGTCCTCAAATCCTCAAGTCCTCAGATCATCAAGTCCTCGAATCCTCGAGTCTTCAAGTCTTCAAGTCCTCAAGTCCTCAGTCATTCTCGCGGATCCGTTAGTCTTGAGCCAAGAGTGGAGTCCGGGGTTCTTGACTGTCTTTTGGGGGAAATTTTTTTCCTTTCTTTTTTTATTCTGTTTTACTTTCTATAATATTTTTTTTTTTATTCATTTTTTTTGTGGTCTTCGTCTTCTTAGAAACTGAAATTTTGGAATATTTTCTCCATCTCTCTCTCTGACTTTCGATTTTTTTATGCGAAATAGAAAAGGAAACTTCTGACTTTTGGCAATATCTTTGGTATATACATGTATTTAGAACTTTATTTATATATATGTTTATGTATATATATGTATGTATGTACATATATATATACATACAAATGTACACATATAAGAAAATACAGTACATAACATATACACATATTTGAAAAGTAGTCATATATTAGCAATTGGATAGATAGAGAGAGAGAGACAGAGACAGAGACAGAGACAGAGACAGAGACAGAGAGACAGAGAGAGAGAAAAAAAAGCACGCAGACAGACAAACAAACAAACAGACAAACAAGAAATGCAAACACCGCGAATCAGAGCGCCCAAACCCAATTTGCGATCTTGGGAACTGACAGACAGACAGACAGACAGACAGACGCGGTAAATATGTGTCAGTGTCTTGCAGAGCGTGACAGATCGTGACGTCATTTGGGCAGATTTATGACTCATTTGGCAAGTAGAGTGGCGAGAATGAGCATGACGAAGAGAAACGGGAAATGGAATTAGAAGTAGAATGAAGGAAATGATTAGAGAAAGAAGGAGGGAGAGAGAGAGAGAGAGGAAAAGAAAGAAAGAGAAATAGAAAGAGAAAGTGAGAGAGGTAGAGGGAGGAAGGGAGAGAAAGAGAGAAAGAGAAAGAGAGAGAGGCAGAGGGGGGAAGGGAGAGAGAGAGAGAGAGAAAGAAAGAAAAAGAGAGAGAGAGAGAGAGAAAGAAAGAAAAAGAGAGAGAGAGAGAAAGAAATTGGAGAAACGATAATTGTATAACGGGATCGAAGGTAATTTTCCGCGTTATGTGCAAATATCATAAATTCTGCGACGTAAAAAGAGAGGAGAGAGAGAGAGAGAGAGAGAAAAAAGGAAGAAATTATATCATTCGTCGTCCTCTTCTTCCTTATTTTCTCCGTCACTGAAGCCCTCTCCTCTCCCTCCTCCTCCTTCCTATCCCTCCTTTTTTCTTCCTTTCATCCCTTCCTCTCCCTTCCCCCTCCCCTCCCTTCATTCTTACCTTCAATATGTAGTTTGTTCATAATATCTACCTCACACCCTCCACCCCCCCTCCCTCACCCCTACTCCCTCCTACCTCCTCCTGGGACCCTACCCCCTACCCCCCTCACCTTATTACCACCCCCACCCCCACCCCACCCCCACAGAGGCCCCAACACCCCAAACACCCCACTATTATACGGCCTTTAACGTGTACACTGTATTTCCTGTGGATATCCCCCCCCCCCCCCCACACACACACCCCCGAGACATCTAAATGGGGGATGAGTGAGGTGGGGGTTAGGGGGGGGTTGTAAGGGATTTAAAGGGGAGGGAGGAGGAAGAGGGAAGGAGGAAGGGGAGTGGATAGGAAGGGGAGGAGGAGGAGGAGGAGGAGGAAGGGGTGGGGG
>NC_091564.1:7500-12500 GCF_042767895.1 Penaeus vannamei | reverse complement strand
TCAATGTCTGATGGATAGCTGACTTAACATTTATATTGTGGCGAATTCTGATATCGTATTTTGTCTTCGTATGTAATTCCGGATACACTGAATCAGTAATTCTAAGAATCTTCCTCAAGTAAACTTCTTTTTCTTCCTAAAGTGGGAAAAAATCGACTTTGTGTAATATCACAATTCCACATTTTTGCTCTAATCCGGATTTTAGACGACGGAAGATAACTACTTTTCCCCGCGTTGAAATCTCCTTCGGAAAAGCCTTCGCATCGCCAACGTAAATCCACGCGCAGGTGAGAGCGATCAGAACAAACACACTTTTGCGATAAACCGTCGCTCTTTTCTTACCTCTTCGACCTTGGGCTAGGCACTGGCACTTCTGCTCTTCGCGGACACTTGCACTGTCTCACAATTTTATAGAGTCACTTGTCAGCGGCACGGCGAGAGAGAGAGAGAACCACACAGAAGAAGTTCCACAGAAGTTCCACAGCGGTTTACACAGTGGCTTTGCTTGGAGCGGTGTGCCTGCCTTAATGTTCCGTCCACTGCGGCACTGCACACTCAACTGAAGATTCCCTGCCCCGGTCTGGTCCTCATAACGTCTTCGCGGACGCCCCCCCCAACCCCACCCCACGGCACACCTTCTGAAGGGGGGGCTGGAGACCTGACGGAGGGGGGGAGCCAGACGAAACGCCGTGGCTCCTCCCCCTTCTCCGGCAGACGGCGGGGCAACAAGGGCACAAGGCCTCAGGTACTCCCATAGCGCCGGCGACACTTCCATGCCCTTTCTCCCCGGAGGCGGTCACTACCTGGGCCTGATCGCCATTCGCCAGAAGGGTGTTTTGCCGTTCAGTTTTGCGGCATTTCGACCTCTACCGGGATCGCAGGGAGCCCTAACCCCTCCGACCGTCCATAAGATCGCTTTCGCGTTCGCTTATCGGGGATTTCCGCCCATAGGAGCGCGAGTGAAGAAGATCCCAGAGAACTCCCAATGCCGCGGAGGTTGGTGCGTGTGCGGCTACCGATCCAGATATCCCGCAAGGCTCAAATCGCTATCTCCTACCACACGCATGTCAACCCTACAACCACGCTCGTTATAGCACGGGACAACACCTGTTCTAAGGGCGAGTTTCCCATTGAAGGAGGCGTCGGCGTGCACCTTACGAGCAGCGGTCGGTGTCACGAGCGGGCCGTTCACCCCGAAGGAGGAAGCTAGCGGTAGAAAGGACGACCGAAGGGCTGAGTTGCCGCGCGGGATTTAAAACGAAATCACGAATGAAGTCTCTTTTATTAATCATTCATCTATTTCCGTCTATCACAATAGCCATGGTGAGAATATTATAACCCAACTCATGAGAAGCAAATAGACTGCATTCGATGAAGTAATAACAGTGAAAATAAAATAAATAAAAGAGACAAACAGGCAACCGAGCTACGGTTTCGACCATCTTCCGAGTCCGGCACTTGGCAGTGTCGGCTGGACCTCAAGCCAGTACAGACGTGGGTTCTACGATCTCCGAGCCTTCGAATCTCTATAAGAGAACTAAAAGGAAAGGGAAGCCCAGGACCTGAAGAAGGAAAAGGGATATTTCGAACACAGTTCTGAGATTCAGGATTTACTTCACGTCTAACTCAAACATTCAGAACATGTAAATTACCCCGTAGCCATAACCGAATCGCTAAAATCCCTGTACAAGAAGAATCTAAAAAAAAAAGAAAAGAAATAAGAAAACAAATCATTTAATAATCATCCAATCTTGCTTTCATATTTCCCTTCCCTTCCCTTCCCTTCTCTCCCCTTCCCTCCCCTCCCCTCCCCTCTCCTCCCCTCCCCTCCCCTCCCCTTCCCACCTCCCCCACCCACCCCACCCCCGCCCACCCCGAACAGCAAACAAGCAAAGCCGCCCCTTCCGACTCCTTCCCTCCCGTGGGCGGCCTGGGACAATGTCAAGGCCGCCCCGCCCGGAAAGGACAAGGCCAAGGAGAATCTAACGGGGGCGTGGGCGTGGGCGCCTTCCGGTTCTCTGGTTCAATGGGCGAGGCGGGGGTAGGGGGGGTAGGGCGGAAGGGCGATGGGGGTGTGGAAGGGCGGGAGGGGGGTGGGGAGGAAGGGGTGATTGGGGGTGGGTGGAGAGAGGGGGGGTACTGGGTGGGTGGAGGGGGGGGGTACTGGGTGGGGACAGGCAGGTTGGTGAAGAGGGGGGGTTTAGGATAGGTGGGTGGGTGGGTGGGGGTGGGGGTTGTAAATGCGTTATTGGGTTAAAGATTGAAGAGGGTGGGTTTAGAGGTGGGCAAGTGGGTGCATAGGTGGGTTGGCGGTTGGGTTTATCATCACCTTCACTATTATTATTATTATTATTATTATTATTATTATTATTATTATTATTATTACCTTTTCTATTATTATCATTATTATTATTGTTATCATTTTTATTATTATTATCATTTTTATTATTATTATTATCATTCTTATTACTATTATTATCATTAATATTATTATTTCTTAGGTTACAAAAATGGATTTAGAGAGGACCAACGGGCGTGCGGCTTCTCGTGGGCGTGTTAGAGTGCGATGAAGACGGTACAGGTGGGTGAGTGGGCGGCGGGGGAGGGGGGGGTCGTGTCGGGTGGGCGGGAGTGTGGGCGTGATAAAGGAAGGCTTGCGAATTGTCACTCACATATACATACATACATGTGTGTGTATGTACGTGTGTGTGTGTGTATGTTTGTGTGTTTGTGTGCGATTATGTGTGTATGTATATATATGCATACATATGTGTGTATATAAGTTGTATATCCACACTCAGATGCACAACGACAGGAATCCATCTACACACCCCTCCCCCCCCTCATTCACCCCTCCCCCAAACCCCAAGTCTCCATCTAACGTCACGAGAAATAAAAAATAGAAAAAAATATATAATGAAATCAGAATAATAAAAAGGTAATTGACACGAAATTCGCACCTAAATAGAACACTTGGCAACCCCCGAGATGCGCGAGCCTAAAGCTATAATATTCTCAACGTAATGTATAATAAAAGTATTATTAACTTCCTTTTTCCCTTTTCACTGTAACGGAGCTTCCAGTAGCTGTTTAGTTCTTAATATAGGAATCTGTAATAAGGAAGAACAACATATGTAAAAAGAATAAAAAGAAAAAAACAACAAAAGCTGTATGTCGTTTTGTAATCCGTGAAATAAAATTGTTGAAAAATCGTTTATGTTTCGTCTGAGTGATAAACGTATTTGCATGAACCCCAAGGCAGGCTAAAGGGGGGGGGGAAGGGGCAAGGGGGGTTAGTTCATTGGTATGTTGATGTTTTCGTTTAATCTTTGTTGAATTTCTGATTTGTGTTTTTATGTATCTATGTATTTTTTTTTTCTTTTTATCCTCTGTTCATTGTTTTACTTATACTAACTTATGCTTGCGGGTATATTGTATACGAACTTGGGTATAGTATTGCAAAATAAGGAAGAGAAATACAAAATTAAAAACCATTCATTTTCTTAATTTTTATACACACACTCTCTCTTTCTTCCTATCTTTCTCTTTCTCTCTCTCTCTCCCTCTCTTTTTCTCTCTCTCCCTCTTTCTTTTTTTCTCTCTCGTCTTTTTTTCTCTCTCTATCCTTCCCTCCCCCCTCTCTCTCTTTCCTTCCCTCCCTCTCTCTCTCTCTCTCTCGTTCTCTCTCTCTCTCCCCATCCCTCTCCCTCCCTCCCAATCTTCCCCCCATAAAACAATTTAAACGCCAATGAATTGTTAACGAAACAGACGCAAAAACGCCCACAGTTAACGAGACAATAAACGGGAATTGAGACGGAGGAAAAAGGCAAACGAGGGAAGGGCCGATTGCGTCATTTTTCCCTCTTTCTCGGCCGTTGGGGAGGAACTGCACTTCCGGGAAGGTAGGTCTGTTTGCCCCTCTCTGCTCTCCTCTTTTAATGGCTCTTTTTTTCTGTTTTTCGATGTCTAAATGTGTTTGTTTGTCTGTCTCCGTCTCTGTTTCTCTGTCTCTGTCTCTTTCTCTTTCTCTTTTTCTTTCTCTTTCTCTTTCTCTTTCTCTGTCTCTGCCTCTGTCTCTGTCTCTGTCTGTGTCTCTGTCTCTGTCTCTCTCTCTCTCTCTCTCTCTCTCTCTCTCTCTCTCTCTCTCTCTCTCTCTCTCTCTCTCTCTCTCTCTACCTATCTCTCTCTCTCTCTCTCACATTTAATATATTTTCCTTAAAGACACAATAACCGCAAATGACTACCAAAAAGGGAAAGAAAAGAAAAGAATAAAAAGAAGACAAATAAAAAGGAAAGGGGAAAAAATAGCCGTCAAAAAATAATTTTCAAATTTCCCGCCAAAAAAAAGCAACAATTACTTAAAAACAAATGAGCGTCGATATGCGCATCGCCTCCGCTTCCTAACATCTTCAACAGGTTCCATGCTCTCATTC
The DNA here is from genome assembly GCF_042767895.1 of Penaeus vannamei. Lineage (NCBI taxonomy): Eukaryota > Metazoa > Arthropoda > Malacostraca > Decapoda > Penaeidae > Penaeus > Penaeus vannamei. Next base: position 8,067 of record NC_091564.1, on the reverse strand, counting down.
TTTACGCTAAAAGGACATAATAACGACGATGAACAAAGCGCGGAGAAGGAACTGGATAAAGAAAGAGAAGAAGAAGAAAAAAACAGTTAATATTGCTGCCAATTATGGGAATTCCGGCGTACACATGGAGCATGACTCACTCTTTTCGTGAAGGAATCAACGGCCTCGACCTTCCGAGAGGGGGCGGGGCTTAAACGGTGACGTCATTGCGGCTGAGCGGCTGTGATTGGTCCGCGGCGAACGGAGAGGAATCTCTTATCCTTATTATTATTATTTTTGTTATTATCATTATTATTGTTATTATTATTATTATCATCATCATTTACTTTTTGATTCGCTATTGTTATTGTTATTATTATTATTGTTATTATTCTTTTATTATTATTATTATTATTGTTGTTGTTGCTTTTATCATTATTATTATTATTATTCTTGCTATTGCTGTTATTATTGTTATTGTTATAATTGACATTGTTGTTATTGTCATTATCATTACTATTATACATATCCTATCATCATTATTATTTATATTATCTTTATCATTTTCATCATTATGATTATTATCAT
>NC_091564.1:0-5000 GCF_042767895.1 Penaeus vannamei | reverse complement strand
CCTTTTTACCCCCTTTGGCTGAGATTAGGGTAAGGAAGGGTAGCTGAAGGGAGGGTTAAGGGTAGGTCAGGTTAGGTCAGATTTCCTTTCTCAGGCTTTGTTATTGGGCTTGACACTTTGCTGCTAATTCGCTAATTTGCTCCTTGTTTTTGGGCATTCCTTTAGTTTTTCTTTGTTTTATTTATCTATTCTTTGTATTTGTTATTGCCATTATCGTTATCGTTATCAATATTGTTATTTTTGATATTATTATATTATTATCATTATTGCTGTCATTGTTATATTATTACTATGAATATTATTATAATTATCATAACTGTCATTACTATCATCATTAGCGCTATTATCATAATATAAAACAATAAAATAAACAAAGCAGAAGTCACATTTCTCAAAAAAAAAAAAATAATAATAATAATAAAAAAAGATAAATAGAATAAAAAAAATAAAAAATCTGTAGAACAAACCTACCCCCCACTATCACCCCCTCCCCCAGCCCCCTGTCCCCTCCCACCCCAGTCGAGCACCCTGCCTTGTCAGTAGTCAATTATCCTGTTTACGGACCTGCCGCGCCTTACCCCTGCCACCTACCGTGTTTCTCCTTGTCCCCTACCCCCCCTCTTCCTTCTTTCTCGCTCCTTCCTGCTCCTCCTCTTTCTTATTCTTTATTCTGTTTCTCTTCGTGTGCGTTTGCTGTTTATTTCTTCTTTATTTCCTTCCTGCTTTAGCCTGTTCCTAATATAAATCTAATCTTTCTCTTTTCATATCCTTTCCTTTGCTTAATCTTTTCTCACCTCCCTTATTCTCCTTCTCCCTTCCTCACACCTCCATTTCCTTCCCTCTTTTTTTCCGTCCCTCTCCCTTTTTTCTCCATCTCTCTCCCTCTTTTCTCCATCTCTCTCCCTCTTTTCTCCATCTTTCTCCATCCCTCTCCCTTTTTTCTCCAGCCCTCTCCTTCGTATCTCCCTTTTTTCTCCAGCCCTCTCCTTCGTATCTCCCTCTTTTCTCCATCCTTCTCCTTTTTTCTCCATCTCTCTCCCTCTTTTCTCCATCCCTCTCTTTCGTTTCTCCATCTTTCTCCATCCCTCTCCCTCCTTTCTCCATCCCTACACGTCTCTCACCCTGTAGAAAGGTATGAATAAAAACGAATATCACAAAACAAGAGATGTATTCGACCTGTTTCGATTATATCTTTGGCTGACGAAGAAATATTCGAAACCGGTCAAATACACCTTTTGTATTGTTAAGATATTCCTTCTCATTCATATATTTCTACATTTGTCAACAAGAACACGGTTCATTCTCACCCTTTCCATCCTTACTCCCTCCTACCCTCTCTCTCTTCTTTTTTCCCCTGTTCTCCCTTACCATCTTCCACCCTCTCCTTCTCCCCTTTTCATCTTCCACCCTCTCCCCCCCCCCTTTTTCTCCTCCCTTACCCCCCCCTCTTTCTCCACACCCCTTCCTAACCCCCCCTCCCGCCCCCTCGCTTCCTCTCACTCCCTCCCACCCCCCTCACCCCCTAATTTGTATAATAAACCCTTTTACTTCCTTCTGGATAATTATTGGATAACTGCGGCGGCCTGAGGACTCGCTGGGTCTGGATTCGTGTGGGATTCATTCTTGGATAATTAGATTCTCTCTTTTGGTCTGTTGTGTATGTTAGTTTGTTTGTTAGTACACCGACACACTGACAGAGGCATACGAACACACAGACAGCGATACACTCAGATAACGAAGAAAGTAAACAAACACAGGTAAACACAGATAAAGAAGCGAAGAAATAAACACACAGACACAGATAGAGAAACAAACAAACAAACACCGATACACTCAGATAAAGATGAAAGTAAAAAAAAACACAAACACAGGTAAACACAGATAAAGAAGCGAACAAATAAACACATACAGACACAGATAAAGAAACAAGCAAACATACAAACACCGATACACTCAGATAACGAAGAAAGTAAACAAACACAGGTAAACACGGATAAAGAAGCGAACAAACAAACACATACAGACACATATGGAGACACAAGCAAACAAACATACAGACATACAAACACATACGCCCCCCCTTCCACACCTATACAAATATAAATATACGTATGAGTGTACTTTGCGTGGATTGGCACGTGTATGCTCTCCTCTACGGCGGTTGTTGGGGGTCTACCTCTGTTCCCTGTTTATCTCTCTTCTTCCCTTCCTTCTCCTTCCCTCCCTCCGGTAATGAACAGGTCTCACTCTCGCATTTTGTTCGTCGTGAACTCAGCTGTGTCGTCACGCCATCGGGCCTATAGATTCTGTGGGATCGGGTGTTCCGTCTCTTGTGTTTTGTGGGATCGAATGCCTTGTGTCATTGTTATGAAAAGGGGTTTCCGTTGCGTTCTTTTTTCTCTCTTGGGGATTGGATCGTGTGGAGGCGCCTCACGCTCTATAATTAGCATTATTGTGAAGAAGATATGGTTCGGTTACTTTTGCCTTACCGTTATGCATTGTTTTTTTTTCTTCTATTAGATCCTCCTTGCGGTTAATCGAATGCTTTAGTCGGGTCTTGTATATGGGATTGGATTCGATCTTGCTTCCTTTTGTAGGAAGGGAGTATAAGGAGAGTGTCGTGTTGTGGGATCGAGTCCTGTATAAATCTTCGTGGTTATTCTTTTGTCGCGGTTGAATCCTCTATTGGGAATGGTTCTTCAGGGTGTTGCATCGCTTTTATGGGATCGGATACCTTGTCTCATGGCTTCTAATTGAACTGTTTATCTTGTCGTTATTCTATTCTGGGGAAATAATTAAGAACCAGGTCCACAAGCCTCAAAAAAGAAGGAAAGAAAGGAAGGAAAAAGGATATTTTCGTATCTGTGCACACACACACACACACGCACACACACACACACACACACACACACACACACACACACACACACACACACACACACACACACACACACACACACACGCATACACAAACACAAACACACACACACACACACGCACACATATATGTATGGGTGTGTGTGCATATATATATATATATATATATATATATATATATATATATATATATATATATATATATATTTATGTATATGTATACATGTGTATATATATCCATGTGTGTGTGTGTGTATGTGTGTGTGTGTGTGTGTGTGTGTGTGTGTGCGTGTGTGTGTGTGCGTGTGTGTGTGTGTGTGTGCGTGTGTGTGTGCGTGTGTGTGTGTGTGTGTTTACGTGTGTGTGTGTGTGTGTGTGTGTGTGTCGTGTGTGTGCGTGTGTGTGTGTGCGCGTGTGTGTGTGTGCGTGTGTATGTGTGTGTGTGTGTGTGTGTGTGGTGTGTGTGTGTGTGTGTGTGTGTGTGTGTGTGCATGTGTGTGTGTGTGTGTGTGTTTGTGTGTTTGTGTGTGTGGGTGTGTGTGTGTGCGTGTGCGTGTGCGTGTGCGTGTGTTTGTGTGTGTCTGTGTGTGTGCGTGTGTGTGTGTGTGTGTGCGTGTGTGTGTGTACATGCACAAACACACGTACAGCAGACAGACAAACCACAAGGAAGGAGAGAAAGGAAATCGCCGCCGACAATCCTGCTGCGGAACTTATATTTTCATCAAGGAAACAAAATCGATCGTGTTCCTGCCCCGAGGTATCGAATGCCTCTTTATAGGCCTGGAGTGGGATCGGATCGCCCGTTGCTCTTACCTGTTGCCAAAGCGAGTCACCTGTTTATCGCATCTGTTGTCATAGCGAATCATCTGTTTATCGCATCTGTTGCCAGCCGAATCACCTGTTTATCGTCTGTTGTCATACCGAATCACCTGTTTTTCGTACCTGTTGCCAAGCTGAATTACCTGTTTATCGTCTGTTGTCACACCGAATAACCTGTTTACTATTCCTGTTGCCAACGCGAATCGGCTGTTTATCGTTACGAATCTGCTGTCAAACCGAACCACCAGTTGACCTGTTGTCAAATTCAATCAAGTACCTACCGCATCTGCTGTCAAATCCTACCACTTGTTAACCTCACCTGTTGTTGTCAAGCGGAATCACCTGTTTGTCGCATCCGTTGTCAGATCCCGCTCACCTGTTCGTCCTTTTACCTGTCGTGGAATGAGGCGTAACGACCCTTTTCCACCAGACACTCCCATATCTCTGCGTTCGTTATTATTTTATTTCTCTCTCTCTGTCTCTGTCTCTCTCTCTCTCTCTCTCTCTCTCTCTCTCTCTCTCTCTCTCTCTCTCTCTCTCTCTCTCTCTCTCTCTCTCTCTCTCTCTCTTTTATCTTGTTTTTTTCCATTTTCCTTTTTGAGATATTCTTTCCCCCGCACTTATTATTTTTTTTTTTTTTCGATATATTCTTCCCCCCATTCTTTTTCCATTTCTCTTTCTTTTTCTTTTCCCTTGTTCTCTTTCTCTTGTTTTCCTCTTTTCTCTTTCTCATTTTCCACTCTTTGTCTTTCCATTTTCTATTTATCGTTCCCCTTTCCCCCCCTTTTTCTCTTTCTCTCTTTCCCCCCTTTCTCTTTCTCATTTTCCCCCTTTCTTTCTCTCTCTCTCTCTCATTTCCCTTATTCTCATTCTTCTCCTCTTTTTTCATCTTTTATCCTGTCGACTCTTGTCCTGTTTGGAGATTTTTTGGCGTTTGTTTCTCCAGTTTTGTGGAATGAGAGATGGGTAGATAAGATATGGGGGGGGGGGGGTATTTTAGACTTATTTTTTTTAATTTCTGTTACTTTTTATCAGGTTTCTTCATCATTTCCTTTCTCATCGTCATTATTTATCGTTGTTATTATTGTTGTTATTATCATCTTTATTAGGATCATTATTATCATTTTTATTATTGTTATCATCATTATTTTCATCATTATTATCATTATTATCATTATCATTATTATCATTATTGTTGTTGTTGTCTTTATTATTATCATCATTATTGTTATTGATATCACTGTTATCATTATTATTATAGTTGCTGTTATAATTACTATTAATATCATTATTATTGTTACCAT
>NC_091563.1:43845145-43856618 GCF_042767895.1 Penaeus vannamei | reverse complement strand
GGAAGCACTGCTTAGGTTAGGGAAGCACGGTGATCGGCTAGAAAGCACGGCTTAGGTTAGGGAAGCACGGCGACCGGCTAGGAAGCACGGCTTGGATTAGGAAAGGACGGCGATCGGCTAGGAAGCATGGCTTAGGTTAGGGAAACACGGCGATCGGCTATGAAGCACGGCTTAGGTTAGGGAAGCATGGCTTTGGTTAGGGAAGCACGGCGATCAGCTATGAAGCACGGCTTAGGTTAGGGAAGTACGGAGATCGGCTAGGAAGCACGGCTTATGTAGGGAAGCACGGTTTAGGGTAGGGAAGCACGACGATCGGCTAGGAAGCACTGCTTAGGTAAGGGAAGCACGGCGATCGGTTTAGAAGCACGGCTTAGGTTTGGGAAGCACGGCGATCGGCTAGGAAGCACGGCTTAGGTTAGGAAAGCACGTCGATCGGCTAGGAAGCACGGCTTAGGTTTGGGGAGCACGGCGATTGGCTAGGAAGCACGGCTTAGGTTAGGGAAGCACGGCGATCGGCTAGGAAGCACGGCTTAGGTTAGGGAAGTGTAGGGGGAGGAGTCCCAGGACGGGCCGTAGGAGCGAGTGAGAGTGAATCTCGTGCTTCCTGTTTCGGCACAAATGAGTATATGAGGGTTCTAGTACTATGGGCAGGTTAGAAATAGTTATGTGGTAGCGTAAGGCATCTAACCTGACCGAAGGAAAAGCCTGAAGACTTGTGTTGCATAATGACAAACTCGTTAAGCGAGAATAAAAATAGATGAATAAAAGAGAAGAAACAGCAGAGATAAAAAATACGACTGAACACGACAGAAGCTTTCTAGTGTCGATAGTCAAGCTTAGACTGTTCATTAAAGATAAAACCAAGTATTAAGCAAGCCACCATTAATAATTAACACAAATGAACAATGCATCTTAAGACAACAAATGACTGAAATGTCTTCAAGATAATTCATAGCCTGAGGTTCAGAGAGTTCACCAAACAAATCATGTTTCATAAAATGAGAAAAGTAAGCACGAGAGTCATTCATAAGTTCAGTAATCAATAGTTATGTTAGGTAAATGTATTTAGCTGAAGTGATCACTGATATGAATAAATAAAAGAAAGCACTGAAATTCCACAACAAAACCTCACTTCACTCTAAATTACTTTGCTTATTAGCGTGGTAAAAGTGCAGCAAACCCACGCATTTCTATTAGTGAAATTTACTAAAGTGTGTATTAAGAGTAAGCAATTATGTTCTCTCAAACTTCAATAAGAGATAAAACATGATAAATAAAAGTAAAAGCCAGCTCATTCACAATTATTATTTTCAAGCCAATAAAACGATACACAGTAAAAACCTCCACGAAAAAGAAATAGCAATCAAAATAACACACAAACAAACAATACCTTAAAATTGAAGAATCTCTGCTATATCCATTAGAGTAAAAAGAATAAAGTTCGTTAAAAACGTCGGCTTTCTGAAGGAAAGCCGAACGTATATCACAGAGCCAAAGAAAGTCGCAACTGATTTCTCAAGGGCGCTGACCCGACCCTTTATACCCATAAGGTCAGGCGCCAAGGTCAGTCCCCTCGAGTCTGCTCAACAAGACTCGTTATAGAGTCGTTAACATTTAATTTCATTATCTTTAAGATTGCTCATTTTCTTTAACTATAAAATCTGGAGGTAATCAATAAAACACAACATAAATCATATTCATAAAAGAAACGAAAAAATAAAAACGCATACAGGAATTAAAACATAAAAGAAAAGTAAACTACGCCGACTAGCCAACAAGGCTTGGCGCCGAACATCCACTTGTTATCCTGTCGCCAGCTCCTCCGCGTAAATTCCAGCCAAACAAGCAGCTTCCTCTTCCTCAGTAACGATCGTAGTATCTCGTCCAGGGCGTCCACAATCGATCGTCAGCGCCTCCTGCAGGATCGCCTGCTGCGCCTGCTACGGCCTGGCGCCAGGGGTAGTTGGGGGTGTGGGGGTTTGGTGACGTCAGGTGTGTGCATACACGGGGGGCGAGAGCGGCAAGTAGGAGCGGAGGTGTCAGCTCACTACAGAAGCACGACGATCGGCTAGGAAGCACGGCTTAGGTTAAGTAAGCACGACGATCGGCTAGGAAGCACGCCTTAGGTTAGGGAAACACGGCGATCGGCTAGGAAGCACGGCTTAGGTTAGGGGAGAACGGCGATCGGCTAGGAAGCATGGCTTATGTTAGGGAAGCACGGCGATTGGCTAGGAAGCACGGCTTAGGTTTGGGGAGCACGGCGATCGGCAAGGAAGCACGGCTTAGGTTAGGGAAGCACGACGATCGGCTAGGAAGCACGGCTTTGGTTAGGGAAGCACGGCGATGGGCTAGGAAGCACGGCTTAGGTTAGGGAAGCACGGCTTATTTTTGGGAAGCACGGCGATCGGCTAGGAAGCACGCCTTAGGTTAGGGGAGCACGGCCATCGGCTTGGAAGCACGCATTAGGTTAGGGAAGCACGGCGATCGGCTAGGAAGCACTGCTTAGGTTAGGGAAGCACGGTGATCGGCTAGAAAGCACGGCTTAGGTTAGGGAAGCACGGCGACCGGCTAGGAAGCACGGCTTGGATTAGGAAAGCACGGCGATCGGCTATGAAGCATGGCTTAGGTTAGGGAAACACGGCGATCGGCTATGAAGCACGGCTTAGGTTAGGGAAGCACGGCTTTGGTTAGGGAAGCACGGCGATCAGCTATGAAGCACGGCTTAGGTTAGGGAAGTACGGAGCTCGGCTAGGAAGCACGGCTTAGGGTAGGGAAGCACGGCGATCGGCTAGGAATCACGGTTTAGGGTAGGGAAGCACGACGATCGGCTAGGAAGCACTGCTTAGATAAGGGAAGCACGGCGATCGGTTTAGAAGCACGGCTTAGGTTAGGGAAGCACGGCGATCGGCTAGGAAGCACGCCTTAGGTTAGGGAAGCACAGCGATCGGCTAGGAAGCACGGCTTAGGTTAGGGGAGAACGGCGATCGGCTAGGAAGCATGGCTTATGTTAGGGAAGCACGGCGATTGGCTAGGAAGCACGGCTTAGGTTTGGGGAGCACGGCGATCGGCAAGGAAGCACGGCTTAGGTTAGGGAAGCACGACGATCGGCTAGGAAGCACGGCTTTGGTTAGGGAAGCACGGCGATCGGCTAGGAAGCACTGCTTAGGTTAGGGAAGCACGGCGATCGGCTAGGAAGCACGGCTTAGGTTAGGGAAAAACGGCGATCGGCTAGGAAGCACAGCGATCGGCTAGGAAGCACGGCGATCGGCTAGGAATCACGGCGATCGGCTAGGAAGCACGGCTTAGGTTAGGGAAGCACGACGATCAGCTAGGAAGCACGGCTTAGGTTAGAGAAGCACGGCCATCGGCTAGGAAGGATGGTTTAGGTTAGGGAAGCACGACTTAGGTTAGGGGAGCCCGACGATCAGCTAGGAAGCACGTCTTAGGTCAGGGAAGCACAACGATCGGCTAGGAAGCACGGCTTAGGTTTGGGAAGCACGGTGATCGGCTAGGATGCACGGCTTAGGTTAGGGAAGCACGGTGATCGGCTAGATAGCACGGCTTAGGTTAGGGAAGCACGGCGATCGGCTATGAAGCACGGCTTAGGTTAGGGAAGCATGGCTTAGGTTAGGGAAGCACGGCGATCGGCTAGGAAGCACAGTTCAAGTTAGGGAAGCATGGCGATCGGCTATGAAGCACGGCTTAGGTTAGGGGAAGCACGGCGATCGGCTATGAAGCACGGTGATCGGTTAGGAAGCACGCCTTAGGTTAGGGGAGCACGACGATCGGATAGGAAGCACGGCGATCGGCTAGGAAGCACGGCTTAGGTTAGGGAAGCACGGAGATCGGCTAGGAAGCACGGCTTAGGTTAGGAAAGCACGGCGATCGGCTAGGAAGCACGGCTTAGGCTAAGGAAGCACGACGATTAGCTAGGAAGCACATCTTAGGTTAGGGAAGCACGGCGATCGGCTAGGAAGCACAGCTTAGGTTAGGGAAGCACGGCGACCGGCTAGGAAGCACTGCTTAGGTTAGGGAAGCACGGCGATCGGCTAGGAAGCACGGCTTAGGTTAGGAAAGCACGGCGACCGGCTAGGAAGCACGGCTTAGATTAGGGAAGCACGGCGATCGGCTAGGAAGCACGGCCTAGGTTAGGAAAGCACGGCGATCGGCTAGGATGCACGGCTTAGGTTAGGGAAGCGCGGCGATCGGCTAGGAAGCACGGCTTAGGTTAGGGAAGCACGGCGATCGGCTAGGAAGCACGGCTTAGGTTAGGGAAGCACGACGGTCGGCTAGGAAGCACGGCTTAGCTTAGGGGACTTCGGCGATCGGCTAGGAAGCCCGGCTTAGGTTTGGGAAGACGGCGATCGGCTAAGAAGCACGCCTTAGGTTAGGGAAGCACGGCGATCGGCTAGGAAGCACGGCTTAGGTTAGGGGAGCACGGCGATCGGCTAGGAAGCACGCCTTAGGTTAGGGAAGCACGGCTTTGGTTAGGGAAGCACGGCGATCGGCTAGGAAGCACGGCTTAGGTTAGGGAAGCACGGCTTAGGTTAGGGAAGCACGGAGATCGGTTCGGAAGCACGGCTTAGGTTAGGGAAGCACGACGATCGGCTAGGAAGCACTGCTTAGGTTAGGGAAGCACAGCGATCGGCTAGGAAGCACGCCTTAGGTTAGAGAAGCACGGGTTAGGTTAGGGAAGCACGGCGATCGGCTAGGAAGCACTGCTTAGGTTAGGGAAGCACAGCGATCGGCTAGGAAGCACGCCTTAGGTTAGAGAAGCACGGGTTAGGTTAGGGAAGCACGGCGATCGGCTAGGAAGCACGGCTTAGGTTAGGGAAGCACGGCGATCGGCTAGGAAGCACTGCTTAGGTTAGGGAAGCACGGCGATCAGCTAGGAAGCACGACTTAGGTTAGGGAAGCACGATGATCGGCTAGGTTAGGGAAGAACGGCAATAGTATGGGGTCGGGGGGCATAGCCCCCGGGTTAGGAAGTTTTTTTTGTTTCTATGGCACCTAGTTAGGGAAACACGGCGATCGGCTACGTTAGGGAAGCACGGCAATCGTATGGGGTTCGGGGGCATTGCCCCCGGGTTATGAAGTATTTTTGTTTTTTGTTTTTTTGGTTTCTATGGCTCCCAGTAAGGGAAGTTTCATATGTTGTTTTAAGCTCTTGTACTATACTGTAGATACAAAAAAAAAAGAAGAAAAAACACGCAACGTTATCATATAAAGTAAAAAAAAATTGCTGCCGCAGCTAATATGAACCAAGGCATTGCACGCGTCCTCCTCGCTGTCTACTCGCAGGCAATCAACCGACAGGCGCTGCCGCCGCTGATGGACCTGTGCTCTCGCCGCCATCGCCCTTGCAGCCAGAACAAACGGACCTGAAACGTCGTCGTTCGAGACCGATGCATCTGCAGGTTAATTTTTCAAATGTTGACGACGCTCAAGTAAAGGACGCTTTTCAAGTTTCTCAGACTTACCTTGTTAAATTCTCGGAAGATTTCTGCATCCGTCAATGTTTTCATATTTTTTAATTGTTATTGTTATTAATTATACAATCTATATTGCTGATACCATCCATTGTTATTGTTATCGTTATTATCATCATTATTATCATTATTAATAATATTGTTATTATCATTATTATCATCATTATCATTATTATCATCATTATCATTATTATCATCATTATTAATAATATTGTTATTATCATTATTATCACCATTATCAATATTATCATCATTATTAATAATATTGTTATTATCATTATTATCATCATCATCATCATCATATCACCAACACCATCATCATCATCACCATCCTCATCCTCATCTTCACCATCATAGACATCAAAAGAGCTTTTCTGCATAAAAGGTGGTATCATATCCAGTAGTGGTGGTGGTGGTTGTGATGATGATGATGATGATGGTGATGATGAATCAGGTTTTTTCTCCTGAGAGTTTTGTACAACCTGAAGCATGAGCTTTGGTATTTTGGCTCTTCCTGATTCTTTCTGATCTAATTGTGTTAGAAAAAAATAGTTAAAATAAGTGTTTCTCGTGTCAAATTTAATATCGTTGATATAGTATGACGTATAAATCAGACCACGTAATTGCAAGAAGCAGTTGGCAAATATTTTCACTCCATCGCATCGTTCGTTCTCTCTCTCTCTCTCTCTCTCTCTCTCTCTCTCTCTCTCTCTCTCTCTCTCTCTCTCTCTGCTTTCTCTCACTCTCTCTCTCTCTCTCTCTCTCCACCCCCTCTCTCTCCACCCCCTCTCCTCTCCACCCCCTCTCCCTCCACCCCCTCTCCCTCCACCCCCTCTCCCTCCACCCCTCTCTCTCTCTCTCCCTCCCTCCTTCTTTCTCTCTCTCTCTCCCTCCTACCTATCTCTCCCCTTCCCCTCCCTCCCTCCATCCCTCCCTCCCTCTCTTTCGGCCTGCCTCGAGATAAAAGCAACCTCGGTTCGCAGCTTTTATTCCCTGTACGAATATTGTATTTTGCCAAACTGAGCAAGGAAATGGATATGACTTTAACACTTTCATTTGGACCTTATTTGAGCATGCAAAAACATGAATATAAAACAGACCGTTTGTTAAGATTTCAGATATAGTTGAGGGTCGCATATATATACACAGCCGATAATGACCTGGGCTGTTAAGTGACAGACAGTCTTAAATAATCAGATCATTCATATTAGAAACACACATACTAATACCATGAAACTTTGCGTTCTAAATTTACCCATTGGCTTTTATTAGGCATTTATTGGCCCTATCATAGGCAAAACAACATTTTGCCTATGATTGGGCCAAAGGATATTGTTGCTTCTATAGATATTTAGCGACGATCTTTTCTCTTGAGTAAAAATTGACATTTCAGTTCATCTTCATGCAGTTACCACACAATCATATTATATAGTTTCATATATAATATATAACTATAGCGTTATTTCGCAAAATTATAAGCTGTAACCAAGAGAATGACAAAGAATACTGCAGTGGTAATTGTAAAATGTTATCATTTCATTGTTGATATAAAAATGATTTCATTTATCGCATTATCAGTGTATATATATTGCAACGAGGAGGTTCCAATTTGTTCGAGGGAGGGACTCAGTTTTCATAGCTAAATTATTCTACGCAAATTGGTCTACTGAACGGAAACAAACGACAATCGACAGGTGGTGACGTCACAATGGATTTTTTCCCCAAATGCCGTGTTTTTGTTACTTTGTATGGCTGCAGGGCCCGACTCCACGAAAGGTCTCAGACAATTCTGAGACAAAGTTTGAGAAGTATCGGAGGAAAGAATAGGTCCGTCGTTTGTTTACATTTTGGTCGCTTCTTATTTCGTTATTTCTTATTTATTATTACATAAGAATGCTTGCAAACATGTTTTCTTTCGCGAAATACTCTATTGTGCTGGCACAACACACGCAAATCAATCATTTCACAAGAAAAATAAAAAGAAAGCGATAAAAATGTGAAGATGGTCTTTGCTGAAGCAAAACATATTCTCAACTTTTGTCTCAGCTCTGTCTCGAATGCAAGACAGGGTCGCAGGAGTCCTAAGTCATTTGAGAATCGTCTCAGACAGTTTCACATTGAAGTATAGGATTATGTATGTATAGGCGCATATATGTGTGAACAAATAGAAATATGTGTGTATATGCATATGTATGTCTATGTATATGCATATGTGTATATATGTATGTATTTGTTTGTTTTAATTTTTTAATGTTTTAATGCAAAATTAAATTTAACATTACAGATGTTTTAATGCAAAAGAAAAAGAAAATCATCCGGTCACTTCAGCTGGTCTCCTGGCTGGGCATTATCAAAGGCAGAGCCACAGTCCCATACAGTGACTTACACCTTCAAGTTTACAGGTTCAGTGTCACATTTTCTTAAGTTATACATCTGATGCATTCTTTATAGAGATGAGGGTGCATTTATGTTGTTAAATGTTACATTACTGGCTTTTGTACTGTATTTCTTGTATATTGTTTTATGCAGTGCAATAAACAAGAAACGAAGGAAATCTTACAATCACCAGACTTTGATCCTACGCACTGTAACTGTAATCTCATATTCATCCGTTTATGACAGTGTATGGTTCACTATTATTATTTATATCCGTTTTCTCTAACCCGAGGCGGCGGCGAGGGCGGGCCGACGCCGGGCATGGATAGCAAAAGGGAGCAAGTGAGAGTTCGAGATGCAGTTTGGACAGCAAAATCAAGAGTCCTGTGGAGTGACACGAATATCCAGGATAATGGAAAAGTCAGGTGTTCTATGCACTGTGATGCTGAGTTGTCTTGTAATGTTTGTGCTAAAGACAAGAAACTGTAACTGAAATAAGGCTGAAAAAGTGAGTAATTCGTGCTACAAATTCCGTGAGATTTCTTAAGCAGTGTGCTCCTCGGATGGAAGATTGTCTAAGATGTCAGAGTCCTTTCTCATGAAGGTTACGTTCCTTTATGTAATCTCTTTCCATGGATGACCTGCCTCTCTCTGGTAAGATTTTGAGATATTATTGGAAATGCAACCCCACACCTAATTTAAAGAATCTATGCTTACTATGTGGTAGAGCACATCATTCTATGGTAGTCTTCTTCTCTACCATTTTCTTCGCAAATTGATATTAACGGAGTTATGGAGGGTATAAAATCCACGACAAAAAGCCGCTCTCTCGCTCCCCCCCCCCCCTCTCTCTCTCTCTCTCTCTCTCTCTCTCTCTCTCTCTCTCTCTCTCTCTCTCTCTCTCTCTCTCTCTCTCTCTCTCTCTCTCTCTCTCCCTCCCTCCCTCCCTCCCTCCCTCCCTCCCTCCCCCCTATCTCTCTCCCTCCCCCCCCCTCTCCCCCCCCCTCTCTCTCCCCCCTCTCTCTCTCTCTCTCTTTCTCTCTCTCTCCCCTCCCTCCTCCCCCCCCTCTCTCTCTCTCTCTCTGTTTCTCACTCCCCCTCTTTCCCTCTCCCCCCCCCCCTTCTCTCTCTCTTCCTTTCTCCCTTCTCTTCCTTTTCTCCCTTTTCTTGAGAACGAGGGCGTCAGTGAAAAAAAATTAAAATCAAGAGAGATCGAAGCTCGATGGTTATACTTTGATGGGCATACGTGTAGCTGAAATCACCACCTTAATCGAGGATAAAAGACAAGCAAAGAGGCTAGCATATGATCCGAAATCCTCGGAGACAATTCTCAAACTAGATACAATCGGCCAGATAAAAAAATCAGTGTTGCGTTGCAAGAGCTGATCCGACCAAAGAAGCATGAGAATGTTTTACAAATCCCTTAGGGCATTATATGAGCCACTTGAAAATGTACGCCCTTAACGTTAAATAGGGAACAATTACTACTGATAGATGAAGAGAATGCTCTCTAATACTGGGCTGAACGCTTCACCCATCTACTGAATCGACCATCTGATATCAATTATAACACTGTCCACAGTGTTCAACAGCGTGATCTACTCAATCCAACCCAAGATTGATATTGATAGCCTCAAAATCAAATTTCCAAATATCTATTGGTTTTGAAATCTATGCAACATATGTTAGCATCCCGGCTTCTCTCTTTATTCCATAAGATCTGGGAACATGTCTCGGGCGACTACAAGAACTCCCTCATAGTGACAATATTTTACAATTGCGACATATCACTCTGCGGAAACTTTAGTGGCATCACCCTTATTGTCACTGTGGGAAAAGCCCTTGCCAACAATATCTTAGCACTTCAGCGAGATTTTTTACTATATATAAAACAAACATTTGGCATCTATTCTTACCATGGCAAATAGTGGGCGCCTTTGCCGCGTTATCAGGTTATCGAAGATTGTTTATCTCTTTTAGTAGTAACAACAATCGTATGGTTAAACTTTCTGGCACGGGCATGTAAAGTGAAAGTAAACATTTATTTTTTAAAAGTTTTTGAAATGATAACCAAATCAGAGCTTTTAGGTGCTTAATGTTGTCGGCAATCTACCGAACGAGCCAGACGCAAACTGGGGAACTGCCGAAAGGTGCCAATAACTACTAATTCTACTAATCCAGTATAATAATGGTTATGCATTGATGTAGCTGATTGTGTTATCAGCCGTGGTCTGTAGAGACTGATAAGGCAGGGCTGAAGGCTTGCTTTATCTTGTTGTTTTATCGACAAGGGGTTAGTTAGGCATTTATATCGTGAAACAACCAATACGTGATTGTCTCCTGTGTGATCATTGTAAAATTAATTCAGTCATAAACGCTCCTCAGCATAACAGCTTTATCACATAGATTATTCACAATATTCCGACTATACTGCATCGCATCATCCCATCGCATCGATGCTGGGACAAGGAGCATTATATTGCAAGAGATTCTTAGGTAAGCGCAAGATTCAGTTACGCACAAATTCAATAATGCGGCAACAGAATGAGAGAGAGGGGGAGGTAAGAGAAAGTAGCTTGGATGAGATAGGAATATAATAGCAAGAACGACTATAAAGGTTAAAATAAGAGGCAGTTACTAGGTGAAAAACTCAAACTACAACCTGGATTCAGAATCAAAATTTCTTATATTGCAGACACGCACACGCACGCGCACATGCACACACACATACACACACACGCACACATATATTCATATGTATATTTATATACACATATAGAAATGGGTATATGTGTGTGTGTGTGTGCGCGCGCGGGCGTGTGTGTAGGTTATATATATATATATATATATATATATATATATATATATATATATACATATATATATGTTATATATATATACATATACGCATATATATATATGTGTATGTATGTATATATATACACACACGCACACACACATATACACATGTACATGTGTGTGTGTGTGTGTGTGTGTATCTTTGTATATACATATATATTGTACGAGGCCGATGAGCAGTATTCTGCAGACAGAAATGCGTCTGGCACGAGACAGCGATCTTGTGTTGGCGGTGAGAGCGTAACATACACCGTGAATAGCAGCAGCAGTTTATTGTGCTGAGAGAGAAGTACAGCCAGCAACAAAAGCGGTGACGCCTTGCCAGTCCTGGGGCCGGATTCTCAAAAGAGCCTTAAGTTAAGGCGCGCTGGAAGCCTCAACCGTCCTGCTGTATTTCCCCTGTATGAGAGCGAAGAGAGTCGATTTCCCTCCCGTCGTAGAGCGCTAAAGGCTGCTCTCCCCCTCCCTGAACCTAAGGCGCCTTAGCTCGCACCAATATAGCGGGTCCCTTGCTCTGTGTATGTGTATGTAAGATCGATCGGCCGTAAGTTAAGGCGCCTTAAGGAGATACGGCGCCTTAACGCGTTTGAGAATCTGGCCCCTGGGCTCGGTGAGATCATGCCATTCTTGCCTTGAACGGAAGCCCGCGTTCAAACAACTAAGGCATAGTTAGGATATTTCGAATGTGAGGAGGAGGGAAAGTACGGAAATCAGGTGAATAAGTGCAAAAATGACTGAAATATACATGA
>NC_091563.1:43835145-43840145 GCF_042767895.1 Penaeus vannamei | reverse complement strand
ACACAAGCAAGGCCACGACTTTCGCACGAGGAGGGAGGGGCAGCCAAGGATGGGGCCGTGCGTGCTGTGCGCCAGAAGACATGTGCTGCCTCGCCCAGAATTAAATTCCCCCAGTTCCACACCCAAGACGCGCTCCCAACAAGGAGTGTCACCCCAGATCGCTTTTTTTTTTTTGGAATACTGCTGGGTAGTCATTGTAAATGATGCGCCATGTAGCTGGAATAGGATACCATCCTGCAGGGCATGGACCAAGGGACGAAGAAGCTGGGATGATTGATGGCAAACTGATAGACGGCGCAACTTGCAGTGAGGGTGATAAAGGACCTGGAGTATCACGGGTGGAAGAACCTACTAAGTGCTCCATTGGTACCTCCTCTATACGTGCCTGTTTCCCCTGGAATGGAGAAGGGGAGTGAGGACTACGAAGAGAGGCCATCGACGACTGAATCTGCCAAAGTAATGCGAAAAGGCTTTCCATGGTGGGCGCCAGATATACCTGATCCATGTCTGTCATAGCTCGACGGGAGAAACTGCGACGAAAGAGCCGTTGACGAGGTTGGGTGAGTCAGTGGCGCCATGTCCTCCACTGCCCTGTGGAGAGGAGGTCGTCCATAACGCTCCAAAGGCTTGGCGAATCTGAGATCGTAAAAGGGCCCACTCTGGGACTTCATGCAGAATCTCAGTAGAACGGACCGCCGTTGACCAGTCTAAGCAGGTGGGGCAAGAATCCGGTTAAAATGAGTCCTCTACTACACAAGAAGCATGGCATGGACAGCGGTCGTGAGTTGATGAGCGATGCCAGGTCCTGCATCCCGAAGCAGAGCACGTCGGTTTAGGTGATGAAGATGGCATCTGGAATGGTGAATAATGAAAAGGACGGAGCCCTGGCGCTTAGCACGAGGCAGGAGGGAGGCAGGTAAGCAGGGGGGGGGGGGGCGGTGAGGGCGCGAAGCAGCGGCTCACCGCACCCGATCTGAGCACGGGTGACTGTAAGGGAACATAAAACAGGTAGATTATGACTCTACCGTTGGAAAGGTTGGAGCCTCTGGGTCGACGACGCAGGGAGGTAGGCCTATGGGTGAGGACGCGAAGGAAAGGCTCACGAAAACCAGAACTCTTCACTCCTGTCGAACCGAACATCGTCTATGACTCTGCTGCTGAAAGGTCGGAGCCTTTGGCGCACAGCACGAGAGGCTCGACGGTGCAGTGAGTCGGCAGGATGGCGAGGACGCGGAGTGACGGCTCGCTGCACCCAGTGCCCTTCGCAGGAATTACAAGCAAAACACCGCAGCCCATCACCACTTCTACCGCTGACCGGCGAGAAGGGAAAAACCGCCCAGACCGGCCGCGAAAAGAGACGTCATAGGGGAGGGAATAGGAGAAATAAACCAAAGTCCCGTACCCAGTTAAAGAAAAACTCGGCCAAACAGAAAAGAAAAGAAACTACCGTGGAAGAAAGTACAGGTAAAATAAACTTAATGGCGTACCATTATATGGGGACCAGAAGAGAAGGGAGACATGCATTTAATTTTTCCACGATGAAACGGACAGTCTGGCCTTTCCGGGCGATGCAGGAAGTGCGGCTCCAGGGGGAAGAGTTGCCAATTAGCGCTATTGCATCGTAGCGTTTCGCGCTTTTTTTTTTTCTTTCTTTCTTTCTTTTATTTTTATTTATTTATTTTTTTTTTTTTAGGTTACATCATAATTTCGCGAAATGGAATATTTCCATAGCTTCTGGAAGGTCGAGAAAAGAGATAGATAGGCATTTGGTTACAGACAGATAGACATTGGTAGAAGGATGGATAGATAGACAGATACATGTATGTAATCCTTCGCAGATAACCTTGCTTGGGGAGCGTCGGCACACCTGCTCCGCAACACAAGGCCACGGGAAGGCTTGACGCCTCCAGTCTTTTAATCTTCAACAAGGGACCTTGCAAGGTAGACATGCAGCAGACACTCCTGCTCCTGGCGACGTCGATGACGCTGCTGTCCTTGGTGTTCATGGCCCACATGGTTTTGAACGATTCCTTCGAAAGGAGGCCACGGCCCGTCGTCTTAAAGAATGCCGTTGAAAACCCGACGTTCACGGAAAGCTGTTATGACTACAAGAATTTCACCGCAGAGAACGTTTGCTGCAGAATGAATAAATACATAGCAAGCGATGTACTTCAATGTGTCAAGAGATACAACGATAACCAAATCTTACATAGCGGGTGAGTGTAATTTTATTATAATCATTATTACCGTTAATAGTAATAATGGTAGTAGTAGTCTCATTATCACACCATCAGTGTTCATTTCATTATCATTGTAATTATAATTATCACCATTAATATTATTATTTGTTTCATAATTATCATTGGTGCTATCATTATTTGTATCTTATTTATCAGTATTACCATTATTATTGTTGCTATTATAATTTTCGTTATGATTATCGCCACTACTGTTATCATTATCATGATTATAATTGTCTACACTAGCATCGCAATTATCTTTGTCGTCATTATTAATTAAAGATCCATTCTACTGTTGTTTTTTGTTTTTTGTTTTTTTTTACTATTTAACTTTAGGTTGCCTGAAATAGCTAGTTTCTTTCTGTCCAGCACTGAGCCATTTTGCCCTTTATATCAAGAGGAATTTGAAAATGTTAACTTTTTTTCTTTCTTTTACAAGGAGACAAAAGGGTGACCATGGCTTAATTTTGTATGGTTAATCCAATTTTCCAGTTACATTTTCTACCTGAGGCTATGTTGATGTCCCTTTCAGCACATTTTTCTTCAGGTCATACAGGGTCAAAGACACACAAACACAATAACGTGTACACAAAGGTGAATAGGATAACAACTCCAATTGGAAATAAAATAAAATCGTAACGTCTCGAACTCGTCAAGAGGTCCTCATGAGACGGATAAATAACCAAAATTGATCCACATCGGTTATTTATCTGTCTGATGAGGAACACATGACGAGGTAGAAACATTACGAATTAACTTCACTTCCTATTGTGGCTGTATTCCTATGGACGAGTAATACATAAGCTTATTTGTCTAGTCACATCGGTGTTTGTGGTACGACGACCTTGGCTAGTTGTGGCAATGTTAGTCTTGTCAAGTGTATTAAATCTGAATTATATGGTGGCTTTCGGCGGAGATCCTGTAGGTTCGACCTCATCGGCACTACGGCCAGGGTGTGTGTGTTGGGAGGGAGGGGGTCCACTCCGAGGGAGAACCTGCTCCTTCGTGCACTCATGTAGTTTCTGATGCTTTGGTTTTTTTGGTGTGTGTTGTACTCCCGCTCCTAGCCATCGTCGTTGCAGAGCACATCCTATTCTTTATGCCCTGAAGATGCAATATGGCGAAAATGCCTTCGACATAGTGGTGTGTTTTCATGTTCTTCCCTTCAGTGTTATGTTTACAGTTTTCTCTCTCTCATCTTTCCTGATCCATTTGTTGGACAAATGTATTTTGTCCTTTTCATTTGTGTATTATCTAATGGCCTTATTATGTATAAATAGATATCTGTACCGCAAATTGAAATAAATCAGAGATTTCTTTTTCTTTAAGTTAATAACATTTATTCCTTTTATCACATACAGCAATGGAGCTTTCCGAGTATTTCCGGTGTATTTTTCTGTCCATATTACTCTTCCCCGTTAATAAAGGTTTTTCTCCACATACTGTTTGGCGAACCTGAGGAGACGCTAGCGATGTCGTTTGTCCAACCTTTCTGCGATTTATCCCATCTGTACGTAGTCGTTTTCTTCACCGTGCGACCTGTTACCAGAAGGTGTAGGTCTTCATGAACTCTCGTGCATTGGTGAACGAGGGCAGTCGTTATGGGTGCCATCCTCCTTCCACCTTATCTACCTGTATACCAGGTAGATTATCAGCTCTCTGAATATATCAGTTAGAATTAATTACTTTCCCTTATCCCATCGTAGCGGCCTCTGTGATTTCAACAAGCCTTGCGTCCCTTTTGAAAAGGTGTCAGCTTGGCAACCTCGTTTTCAGTTGGGATTTCCAATGTCATCATTGACGTCTTAGACCATCGCCCATTTTTTCTTTTTCATTTAGCATACGTTAGGATTAATCGAGAAAGATATGTAGGAATTGATGAATATTCATTGGCATAGAAAATATGAAATATACGATTTCGTGTTATTATTATTATTATTATATTTTTTTTTATTATTATTATCTTTTAGATCCTCTTTCTGTAAACTACTCAAGTTCAGGGTGAACAAATAAGCATTTCGTACACCAGGAAATTATTACTTCTATGATAATGTATAAAAAATCATGATGTAAAGGTTTAACATACTACGTTCATTTATACCTACGCATATACTATATTACATTGCATTGAGAAATAGAAAGGAAGAAAATGGAGATGACAAATAATAGTTGAAAGCGAGAAATTCCCATTTGCTTAGAATGAACAAGATATGTATTGGGAGTCAGTTCGTGGATTTTTGCTATTCACCCTCTCTGAAACCACCGAGGGGGTAGTTACTTGACTTGAAACAAGCCAAGATGTATTTTCTCGCTCAGCTGTTCGAATGTGGATGCTCAAAGAAACGCCAAGATTTATGGCTTAATATTAACATGTTATATATACTCTTTCGTAGCTCATCACCATATAACTTATAACACACAGAATGCTAACGCATCTATTAATTCATTGTAGCTTCATTGTGATTCTGTGTTTACTTCATATTTTATATTCGAGTGTAATGTAACATGGTTTCTGTTTATTCACAATTAGTATTTGGATCTCGAAAAAAGTTAATTAGTTCGATTAGCAGCTACTAGATGGTGCAGCTACCATAAGTATTTACAAAGGTCTCTGTGATTCTACAGATATTTTTAGCAGATTTAGTTTTCATATAGATGTATAAAGCATAAAACCTGTTCGTGTTTCAAGAAATATGTAGCAATAATTAATACTTTTTATGATAAAAGAAGAGGGATATGCCGCCTCCCCACCAGAAGTAT
>NC_091563.1:43830145-43832645 GCF_042767895.1 Penaeus vannamei | reverse complement strand
AAGGTAGATAAGATGGGAGGATGAGAGCACCCATAAGATTCATGAAGACCTATAGCTCCTCATAGCAGGCCGCACGGTGAAGAGAACGACTACATCTAGATGAAATAAATCACAGAACGTCATCAAAGAAAGGTTGAACAAACGACATTGCTAGCGTCTCCTGGGGGTTTATCTTCCTCAACGATGTTGGCGAAACAGGAGGGAAATGCCTCTTAGACTAATATATCGAATTGTCAGGAAATCAGTACGCTGCTATGCCATAGCCCATCCCAGAAATAATCATATTTGTGCAGGATAAGTGCCCTATACACACGTCTAAGGCAGGTACGAAGTGGTTCTATGACTAAAACCATTTGGAGGTCTTTCGATGGTCAAGCAAGGTATGTGACTCAATCCCGACGAAAATGTTTGGACAAATATTGTCAATGTTTGCGAAACGACCAATAAAATAACCCCTCGACAGCTAACAGACTATGCTATGAGGATTATAGGAAGTGTTAAGATGGAAAGCGAGACGTTACATGATCAATACATTGTTCTTATCTTATGCACGACTAGCCCCAGTATTTATCTTCTTTTTCTACAGCTATAACTATTTACTTTTAAAATAAACCATAGTAAAAATATCTCTAAAATTGATTAACATTCACAATTAGTCGATTCACTGAAACCCCCCACCCTCTCCGAAAAAAAAGAAGAAAAAGAAATAAACACAGGTATATGTATATTAGCTGTCAATTACATGCAATGGTATTTTGCGCAAGGGGTTCAAAATGTGTACGAAATATAAAACTAAAGATTGTAAATAAACACACACTGATGAGGCATCCGTGTATTAACATTAACCTTGCCACGGTTTTACTTTCGGTTATTATTCTAAAATGAGTATAAAGTAACACATTTTCCGTTTATTAAATCTATGTTTGGATTTGACGAATAAAAATATAAGAGACTTTATTAGTTCACATTCATATCAAGATAATATACAAGAACAGCGATTTTGTGATAAAAGACAAGTATGCTAATTTTACTTACACATACGCATAAAAAGTGAACAGCGTTTATTAACAAAACGAAGGAAAATAATGACAGCATAAATGACATATAAAAGTAGAAAAACAGAACGAAAAAATCCATGTTACAATTGTTTTTAAATGTTACCATAAGATATTCTGTTTTTACTTTTGATAATAAATTATATACTCAGATGGCGTTGCTATGGGTTCAGAACTTGGGCCAAGTTATACAAACGCTTTCCTATGCCGCCATGAATGTATTTGGTTAGATAATTGCCCTAATTAAACAATTCCTGTCATACCTGAATGAACATCCATACATTACGTTTACGTGTGAAATAGCAAAGGAAAATTAACTTCCTTTTCTTGACACAAATATCTCCCCCCCCCCAAAAAAAAAAAAAAAAAAAAAAAAACGGACACCTTTCTACTCCAGTTTACAGAAAACATATGTTAAATGCTCTAATCAACAGAGCATTTAACATATGCTCCACCTGGATGCAATTTGACAATAAAATGAATTTCCTTATTGATTATTTCAATAACAATTGTGTCCACCCACGGAAATGCAAACCAAGTACATAACATTCCTGTACTGCGGATATGTAAGCTTCACCATCCGTAAACAATTACGTGACATACTAAAACATCGTTCCCACGGATCAAATTCACTATTGTTTTGGTTAATATTTCTTTAAAAAGAGGATTCCTATGCCTCAAATGTTCAAATATCGTTTAAGTGATAGTCACATCATACATTTGGTGCCAGAGTGATTACGTCTTTAGTTCGTTTTTTCCGCCTTGGCCGTAGCTGTTGATCGGAACTTTGTTGAAGAGTTTGTGCAGTTTGCATAACTTCAACCCCCGTCGCCCCAGCACAACCCTGGCGATCAAACACCTGCCCCCCCCCCCCCCCTTGAAACTCGAGAGGAAAACGTCCTAATCCACGTCATGTGAATCCCCAGGAAGGCAGCAAACACCATCTTCCAAGCCAACTCGACCGACTTGACTGCAGTGACCCACATTGCCTTGGTGGGAGACTCTCACATGAGGAACATGTTTGTGTCCATCGCCCAGCGTGCTGGCGGCGATAAGTTGCAGTTCAGAATGAAGTTTGAAAAGGTAGGTGCAATGTTATTGTTATGAAATTCCAGTACTATCATCACGAGAAAGGAAGATTAAGAATGGATGTTAACTACTTATCTAGGGACCACATTCGGATATATCTGGATCAAACCTGACTTCCCCCCCCCACCCCCCACCCCCTACAATAACCTGGTGAGCCGGAGCAGAGGGTAACACATACCGGAGGGGTGAGACAAAAGGCCTATGAGAGGGGAGGGTACACTCACCCCTAGTTCATTCCATCTTGGACGTGGGAGAACTCTCCCGCAGGTTTACTGTTAGTGGCATCCCACTTTGCTAGGGGACAGGAGTCCTTTAGGTTGAGTGATGCTGCATGCTGCGTCCTAAAGCTAGCAGGG
>NC_091563.1:43817645-43820145 GCF_042767895.1 Penaeus vannamei | reverse complement strand
AAAGATGGACATGTCCCTTTTTTAATGGATTATGCAATCAGCCAAGCACATATACAATCAGCCATGCAATATTATTAGATGCCTAATTTTTCACTTCTAACCTAACCTTTAAAAAATCGAAATGTATTTCAAAAGATGGACAATTCCATTTTTAATGGAACAGGCAATAAGCCATATGCAAAGCTGGCAAGCATGTACGCAGTCATCCTTGCGGTATTGTTAGATGTCTAAGTTTCCCTTCACCTGAACAAACCTAGCCTTTAAAAATGAACAGGCCCATTATAAAAACGGTCACGTATTAAAAAAATGGACATGGTCATTTTATTATACAATATGCAATCTTATAAAAAAAAAAAGACGGAAAACGCGTAACCATTCAGCCATGCAAAACAAAAGTAACCATATACGTAATCAGCCGTGAAAAGCACAGACAAGCATACGGACAATCAGTCACGCAAAAGACAAGCAAGCACATGCAATCAGCCATACAGGATTGTTGTTGTGGCCCCCTATTCCACAACACCCATTAAATGTTTTTAAGTATCAAGACTTATTATGTTAGATTAATTAATGTTCAATTCTTTTCAATAATTATGGTGTATTTTAAGTAACTTATCAATGTATTTCAAAATGACAATATTAAATCTTTTTGAAAATCAAAACATTTAATAATCAATAATTCCTTATCAGTGTTATGTAATAAAATCTTGTTAGACAGCTATGAGACGACGAAAACAAAATCAACAATATCCAAAATTACGTTATATTCTAATGAACCAAATATTAACAAACAAAATAAAATAATCCTGAAAGCAATTAATTATCTATCTCACAAGTTCAAAAATCTAAATATTACATACAAGAATAATGATCTCAAGAGAAGCAAAGACTAAAATCAAACAGACATGCTCTGTGAATTGAATATTATTTTAAAAGATAAAACAAATAGTTAATTGTAATAAGGACAAACTAAGCTGTATTTCTACGTTATTACATCAATCAAATATCAAGCAAGATTAATAATCATGACAAAGTCAAATAATTGATAAACAAAAAATAAATCTTAAGCTCTGTTGGACAACAACAGGATGATGAAATCATTGGGTGTTAAAAGTAAGATTAGTAGTGATGTGAATGCCGAGGTATTTATATGATGTTGTAGGTGTTTACATTTGTCGGGTTTGAAAGACATTTGCCATGATCTTTCCCACTGTTCCAGGGCGTCTATGTCAGAGGTTAGGCAACCTTTGGCACGAGTGCTAGACTTGGCCCGCAGAGCGCTTGTGTATGGCACGGTATGTGATTCAGAGGAGCAAAGAAAAAAGGTTAAACAGCTAAATAAAATTGAGTGTGTGTGTGTGTGTGTGAGCGAGAGAGAGAGAGAGAGAGAGAGAGAGAGAGAGAGAGAGAGAGAGAGAGAGAGAGAGAGAGAGATAAAGATAGATAGAGAGAGATAGGTGAGATAAAGATAGAGAGAGAGAGAGAGAGAAAGTCTTATCATTATGGTCAGCAAAATTTTAAAATCGAGAAATATTGTAGCCACCATATTAAGTTCCCGGTCACCACTGTCTGATAAATTCAGTTGCATGAAGAAAGTAGCTTTGGCATTGCTATCAGCATTTGGTTCTATATACCAATGTGAGCCAGATGTTTTCACTCATGCAGCATACCCTCATTCCTCATCGCAGCAGGCTTACAACGGTTCATTCTGAGGGTTGTTTGAATCTCAGTGTTTCCAGATATTAATATCATGAATATAAATCTAAAATTATGAAACGTACATTTTTTTTTTATACAAAGATTACTAAATGCTACAAATTTATTACATTGATGTTATGCATGTGCAGGAAAATACACTTGGGTATACAGTGCTGAAAAAAACTGGCACGCAAGGTTATTAATAAGATGGCATTAATTATAAATTGGCACACTGTGCTTAAAAGGTTTCCGGTCCCTGGTCTATGTCTTGCTGGAGAAGTCTGTAGTTGTCAGCAAAAAGTCTAGCAGAAGAGTTAGGCGATAATTAGTAGGGTCAGGTCAGTCTCGTATCTTGAAAAGAAGAGGGATGTTTGCACAAAGCCAGTCAACCGGTAGAATGTTTGAGGTGAGTGATTGAGAGAAGATGGATTGAAGGATGGGAGCAAGGAGAGGGGCACAGGACTTGAGGATCAAGGCATTTGGTCTGGTCCAGTGGCTTTATTGGTGTCAAGTGTGGACAGTAGTTTCAGTATGCCGTTAGTCGTGATGTCAACGGCGGGATTGGGGGGAAAAGGCTGTCTGGTATGATGGGTGTGTTATCATCTTCGTGTGTGAAACAGATTGGAAATGAGTGTTGAGTAAACGTGTTTTGTGTTCTGGTTCTGTTGGAGTCTTTTATGGCTGTGGTCGCCGTAGTGTCGTGTCTGCGCAACTTGAAGAATTTGAAAATGTGTTTAGAGTTGTTTCTGACGGTGTTTGCAAGGTAGATGGAAATGTGTTTGTGTTCTGCTTTCTTTATGTT
>NC_091563.1:43802645-43805145 GCF_042767895.1 Penaeus vannamei | reverse complement strand
TGCACGTGAAGTGGACGCGGAGTTACTTCAGGCACTACCGGAGAGTCTGAAGTTGGAGCTGATAATTAGCAATGTCGATGGCGACACGTTGGAATGGGCGTGTCGAGCTGCTTCTGCGCTTCAACCCAAGGAGAGTCGGTGGGCCTCGCAATTGTTATTTTCTGTCAGATAATATGGTCTTTCTGCTGATTAATAATAATAATATTCCAGTCCACCAAAATAAAGTGTATACACAATAATATTTTAATAACTAAATTTTACATCTGATAATGATATTCATATGAGCAGTAGTTATAGCAGTTCAGTACTGTTATTATCATTAGTCATTATCGTTGTTATTATTGTTCTTATCATTACGTCAATCATTTCTGACATCATTGTTGTAAGCTGTCATCAGCATGATCATTATGTAATTTGTCATTATTTTGCTATTTTAATCATCATCCTTATTATCACTATTCATTTTGGCAGTATTTAGAAGTATCACAAACTCTAGCTCTTGAATTATTATTTTCCTATGTGTTCTTTCCTTCTATATTGCATCGTCACATGCAGATATCATTTTCTGTCCCTGCCCGGTGCTGGAAGCAACGCATTGGTGTGTGACCGCCTGCTGGAGGGCCTCGTCCGCGACGGCGTGCGGATGGACAAGGACGCCCTTGTTGTGGTTTCCCCCAAATTGGCGCAGCGAGACGCGGGTCGGTTGGGTGAGAGCTTCATGGCTCGGCTCGGGTGTCGGTTTCGATCGTGAGTAGATTTGCAATAGTAAGTGCACCAGTAAAATTGATAATAGTAAAAAAAAAAGGTGAGAAATATAGTAGTGGTAGTGATTACTAAATATTGGCATCATTTTTTAATATAATGTTGAAAACTATTATCATTTTTACGAAAATTTACGATAAGACTTTCGCTACTCCTATTAAGATGTGTGTGCAAACCAATCATATGGTAGAAAAATGTAAAAAATATATGAAGGTAATACTTCTAGTTAGGCACATCATAGCAAAACCAAATGAAAATTACAAGGGTTAAAACGACACCAGTAATAATTTTACTTACGATAGCAATGAAGCAGATGCTAATAGCATTAGCACCAAAAATTCCGACAGAAATTGTATAACCTGTACAAGACTTTGCTAAATAAGTATGAAGTGCAGTAAAAAGTCGCCCACCACGCTTATTTAAAACGAGTCCATTTCCCAGCGTAAGATTCCAAGTCGAAGATCTAGTTTTGGCTGATTGCTATATGCGAATGTAGTGGTAGACAAACTGGCGGGTCTTCCTGATAGAATTTCTTACACAATAAATTGATTCCGCCGAACCCGCTGTCTGCCAAGCCACTTCTCTTTAGCCGTTTCTTTGACTGACTACGCTCTTTTATGCGCTATCCTTACTCACATTTATAAATAGGTAATGTCTATGGAACCTGGATAGCTCCTAGTTGCACTCCTTTTATTGGCTGAATAGCTCAGCTGGTATGAACGTCTGTCTTGCAGTTACCTGCCTGCAGTGTTAATTATTCATCATACCAAAGCAGCAGTGCATTATTCCATCTTTCTTAAATACATCTCAGTACTTCTGACCTCAGATTTAAATTGCTCTATCAATTTCTACCGAATGCCCACGGGGAGTGTGTAAAACTTCGCTATCCTTACTTTAGTATGAGTACATGGGTAATGTCTATGGAAGCTTGATAGCTCTTTGTTGCACGCTCGTTTCTTTTTCTTTCTTTTTTTTGAGTCGTGTAGGTCAGTTGGTTTGAACGTCTGTCACAGATACTTGCCTGCAAGGTCGGAGAGGTTTTCTTTACTCATCATATATATATATATATATATATATATATATATATATATATATATATATATATATATATATATATATATATATATATATATATATATATGCACACACACACACACACACACACACACACACACACACACACACACACACATATATATATATATATATATATATATATATATATATATATATATATATATACATATATATATATATATATATTTGTGTGTGTGTATGTATATAAATACATAATTATAAGTATATATATATATATATGAATATGTATATATGTATATATACATACATCCTCCTCGATTCCATCTCCGGGTCTGAAGGGAAAAGGGAGAGGAAGAAGTACACGAGAGAGAAAAGGAGAGGAATAATGGGGAACACGGGGCTGGTAAGGACAGGTCTGAACCAAAGGGAGGTCAGATCAGGTCGAAGGATCAGGAGGTCTACGGCATACGGAAGAAGGCGGAGGATGTGGGAAGCGAGGAGACAATGCGAACTGCAAACCAATCCACCTGATGGCCGGTGTCCCACTAATGGCAGAAAAGGGCGTTGTTGTTGTGTCTCCTGGATACATTGTATTTATGTTGAGACATATGCTTCATGAGACGCGCTTGTCTCGCCATATTACTGCTTGTCATATGAAGCACAAGGAACAGCATGGTTACCTACCTTCGAGGTAGAAGGA
>NC_091563.1:43790145-43792645 GCF_042767895.1 Penaeus vannamei | reverse complement strand
GCTGCCGCGACCTTGGATGCGGTGTTCATATTTTTCTCTGTCGCAATGTATGCATCTTCCATGACCTTCCTTTTGTATTAGCTTAATCCTTCATGGATTATTTCAGCTTCTTTCCAGTTCGGTAGATGTCCAACTACATCTACATGAACCACCATGGCGTTGGAAGTGTTCGTAAATCCTGGTGTTGAAGCCATGTTCCGTTCCACCATAGTATGTCTTATCACAGCCGTTGCAGGGTATGCGATATACTGTACCATTGGGGTTGTTTTTCCGTTGTTTCTTTTCTCGTATTAGGTCATGTTTCTTTTCCCTGGGTATACTGGCGATGTTCATTGTATTGGCAAAGTATATGCTGATAGCCTGGGAGAGCTTACATGGTGGTAATACAAGAGAATTAGAAGACATCACAGGGTTGGATCTTGAAAGTATGTTCTCCGCCTTCTTTCTGAGGTTCAGCAGGAGACCTTTGGGGTATTTGTGTTTCCTGAAGGAATTAATTACGTAGGTAACTTCACTTTCAAGGAACTCAGGGCTGCAAATCCTCAGTGCCCGGAGGAAGAACTCAATCACAATCCCAGATTTCATTTTATTGCTGTGTGCAGAGTAATAATTGATATAATCATTTTTATTAGTCGGCTTCCTCTATACAGAAAAACGTAGGTCTTCATCACCCCGATGGATCAGAGTGTCCAGGAAAGGTAACTTCTGATCCACTACCTCCTCCACGGTGAACTGGATTTTCTCGAGGACGGAGTTCAACCGCGTCAGCATATGGTGCAAACACGACCTAGGGACGATGACGAGGACATCATCTATGTAAAGAAGCCAAGTCGAGTGCCTGCCGATTATATCCCTGTAGTGGTCCCTTTCCAGCGTCTCCATGGAGAGGCAGGCCAGGAATGAGCTCAGAGGGGACTCCATGGCGAGGCCACTGATTTGTTGGTACTCTTCCCCAGCGAACTCGAAGAAGCCGAAGTCCACACACAACTTCACGAGGTATATGAAGTAGTGCTTAGGCAGTTGAAGTCCGTCATCTACCATGGAGCCGATGACCCTCTCGACTGCCTGGATTGCTCTATCTGTGGGTACATTTGTAAAACGGGATTTAACGTCAAAACTAGCCAGTTTTTTATTTTTGTATACAGAACTCTGCAGACGCCTGATGAGGTCCGTAGAGTTCTTCAGGTGAGAATCACTGATGACTCCCATGGCGGCAGAGAGGGATTTCGCCAAACACTTGGCCAAACGATGGGGTGCACTGACAATGCCAGAAGTGATCGGTCTCATAGGCACACCTGGCTTGTGTACCTTCGGGAGACCTCTCATGGACGGGTTGTGGGAACCTCCTCCAGCAGGTGACGTAGGCCTTTCCCTCTAGCCAACCGTAGGAGTACGTCCCTCGCCTTATTCTTAAATCTGGCAGCTTCCATCTTCCCCTCGCCTTTCGTCACTTTCCTCTGCTGTACAGACTCGGCCTGTAGTGAGGGCATCTGCTGCACATTTTCAGTCTGTTCTGACAAACTAGCTGGATTTCATTTGCCGTGTCTCCCGAAGCTAGCCTGACATTCGAGGATTTAGGGAGGGGAGTGCGGCTCTGCTTCGGTTTGGAGGCTTCGAGCTTCCTTCCCTTCAGTGCTGCAACAGTTTGGGTCATAGCCATCATAGCGTCCTGGACTGCCTTCTTCGCCTCCTCACTAGTCCTCCCCAAGGCTGTTGCTACTGCAGAAACTGCAGCACTCAACAGGAGTCATATCCTTCTCGTTGAAGAAAAGGTTATCGTCTGCTGGGGGGACCTTCGCTGTGGCCTTTGAACCTTTTTTCCTTAGGTTCTTTTTCTTACCACTAGCAAGCCTGGGGAATTCCTCTGAATTAGAGGTATCCATTTTTGGCTGGGGAGGTGTCTCCTTCCTGTTAGGAGGTCGGGGAGTCTTCCTTTTTATTCTGACCCCAGACATAGATGCCTGGGGGCGCTGGGATAAAGTCAGGACGCTTTTTTTTTTTCTTTTTTTTTGGCTTGTTCCTGCTTTTTGAGGACAGCCTGTTTCCTGATAGAGCAAGCCAGGCTCCAGGCATGATGCCTTTTGGCACAGTTTGGACACTTGGCAATTGTGTCCTGACCATTTTTGTGTGCCTTGATGCACACTTCTGTTTCATATGCCTTGCTGCACACACCACATTTAGCTTTGGCTTTGCAGTTGGCCTGGTGGTGCCCAAATTTTTGGCACGTGAAGCACCTCAAGGGCTCTGGGACGTATGTCCTGAGCTTGTACGAGCCTCTTGGGAGATCAGTGGCGAGATGCACACTTTTCTCCCATCTTTGAGCACCTTGGTTTCCTGCAGGAAGCTAAGGGTGGCTTTGTCTTTGGGCACGATGATCATGCCCTCATTCGGATTGAGAGTCTGATTTCCCTATTCTTTTCCAATGCCCTAACCACCTGGTAGGCATTGTCAAAGTCTTCAGGCTTCTTTGATACCTTAAAGTGCATGAAGCGATTTGGGG
>NC_091563.1:43767645-43770145 GCF_042767895.1 Penaeus vannamei | reverse complement strand
GATAAACGAAAACCGTGATTAGTGGCCCAGGAAGATGCTAATGATATTGCTGACTGGAGTAGTTGTTGGAAAGAAGGTATGGATGGACTGGAGGCATAGATGATTAAATCATCAACGTAAAGTGATGATCGGGTTCCTGGTGGTAAAACTGATATAATGTTCACAGCTATAAGAAATAAGGTAGTGCTGAGAACACTGCCTTGTGGAACACCTTCGATCTGAGGGTAAGAGGATGAAGTGGAAGAAGTAATTTTGACTTTGAAGGTGCAATTGGAGAGGAAAGATTTTATAAAGATCCCCCATGTTTCCGCGTATGCCTAGAGAGGACATGTGCTATCATATGCCTTCCCTAGGTCGAAGAATATTGCTATAGTGGATTCATGGCGTGCAAATGCAGATAATATATATGTCTCAAAATGAGCAAGGGGGTCTGCTGTGCTTTTGGTACAGCGGAATCCAAACTGTGAAGAAGAGAAAAGGTTATTTGATTCTAGGTACCACATTAGTCGTGAGTTTACCATTCATTCTAGTAGCTTACATACGCAGCTTGTTAAAGCGATGGGGCGGTGATCTTGTGGGTGGGCACCCAATTTGTTTGGTTTTAAGAAAGGGAGAACGAAGGCTTCGTTCCAGTGAGGAGGGAAATATCCCGTTGTCCGAATTTGATTATAAATCTTTAAGAGAAAGGATAAAGAGGATGGGAGGTGTTTGAGCATACGGTAATGTATACCGTCGGGGCCTTCATGGGTATTGTGGCATGATCGTAAGGCAGTGTGTAATTCTGAGGAGGAAAAGGGAGTATTGTATGGTTCATCTGAAGAGAGGGAAAATGTGATAGGAGTTCGTTCTTTGGTGATCTTAATGGAAGTGAAATGTGTAGAAAGATGAGATCCGCTACCAACTTGGCTGAAATAACCACCCAGTTTATTAGGGACTTGGAAAGGATCTGATATGTTAGTATTTCTGATATAGAGGACTGGGGCTGGATGGGGAGGGTGTTTGCCTGATATTTTGTGAACACGTCGCCAGATAGCTGATACAGACATTTTGGATGTGACTGAGGAGACGTATGTTTTCCAGCTCGTTATATTACTATTTCGTATAGTACGTCGGAGATGGGCAGACACTTTCTTAAAGGATATGAGAGTGAATAGTTGGTAGGCGGTGTCTCGTTTACATCTGTAGCTATTCCATGCCGTTGGTTTTTGGCGGAGCGCATTAGTACATTCTGGGATCTACCGTGGAACGCATTTAGACGTACAAGATCTATTGGTTTGGGGAATGGCTGTGTAGGCAGCTCTTAAGACTTTTGTTGAGAATTTCTGTATTTTGTCAGAAATAGGTGACGAATGAGATGTTAGGTGAATTATGGTAACATGAGAGGTGAAAGTTTGCCAATCAGCTCTATCAAAGCACTATCTTGCAGGATTAGGAAGTGGGATATAGGAAGTAGGGGTAAGGAGGGCCGGAAAGTGGTCACTATAGGGGTATTGGTCTAGGACTGACCAATGATAATGTAAGTAAAGAGAAGGAGAGCATAGAGAGAGGTGCAGGCGGGAAAAGGATTGAGTACGCATGTCAAAATGTGTGGGGCGGTCAGAGTTAAGGATAATGAGGTCGGTAGTGGAAAGGAAATAGTCTAGGGATCAACCACGTGAAGTTGTGATGGTATCACCCCAGAGTGTGACGGCAGTTGAAATCACCTGTTATGATGAAAGGTGGTTGTAGTTGAGAGAGTAATGTTTTGAAGGCATTAAAGTCAATAGGAATAGGGGAGAAAAGTAAACTGAAATAGCTGTTATCCATTGTTGGAGAAAAATACAAATAATAGTGCAAGGAATAGTGGTTTGGACAGAGCGTCAAGTGTATGGAGTTTTTTGATGAATTAGTATTGAAGAATGAGTGATAGAGTGAGGGAATGATACGAAATGATAATTTGGAATTGGCACTGGGTGATGTGTTAAAAGGTTTCTTGTAGACCGATGATGGATGGGTTGTAGGTAGATATGAGATATCGGAGGTTAAGTCTGTGAGAGCGGAAACCTCGAATGTTCCATTGTAGTAAAGCCATGATGATTTGAAGGGTGACAGCGATAGGTATGGTTGTCTTAATAATGGGAGATTAGGTATCTGGGGGTTGAAGTAAAAGGTCAGGAGAAGTTGGAGTAGTGTTCTGGGGTTCAATAGGCAAGATGGGGTCTGGGGGAGAGTATTGTGATAGAAGAGATTTACGTGTGTATTCAGGGGGGAATGGGAGGGATTAGGGGGGTAGGGATTAGGGAGAGGGATTAGGGGGTAGGGGTTAAGGGGGGTAGGGGTTGGTGGGAAGAGGAGTTAGGGGGGTAGGGGTTGGGGAGAGGGGTTAGAGGGCGTAGGGGTTGGTGGGCAGAGGGGTTAGGGGGGTAGGGATTGGGGGAGAGGGTTTAGGGGGGTAGGGGATATGGGTGTAGGGGTTGGGGAGTAGGGGTAGGGGGATATCAAAAGGAGGAGGATGGGCGTC
>NC_091563.1:43760145-43762645 GCF_042767895.1 Penaeus vannamei | reverse complement strand
TAGTATTCATATTCTTATTATTATTTTTATCATCATCATCATTATCATTATCATTATTGTTTTTATTATTATTAATGTTGTTTTCATCATCAATCTTAATATATTATTTTGTTATTAATTCTAATATTATTTCTGTCATCATTATCATTACGGTTATTTATTTGCTAATATTGTTATCATTATTGTTATTATTACTATTATGATGATTATTATTACTGTCACTCTTGTTATTATTATTATTATTTTTATTATTGTTTTTATCATTATGATTACAAGTATTCATAATATCATAATCATTATCATTACTATTATTATCATTTTTATTAGCATTATTATCACTATTATTATAAATAATGTTATCATTCTTCTTATCAACATGTCTTTGTTAAAACAATTATAGCCATTATTGGTACTACTATTATAAAAATGATAATAATTATTATTATTATTATCATCTTTATCATTAACTTTACCTATTGTTATTATTATTGGTGTTGTTGTAGATGTTATTATTATCATTATCGTTAATAGCATTATTATTTTTTTATTATTGTTATTATCATACCTATAATAATGGATATAATATAATATAATAATGGTAATAATAATAATGATGATGATAATAATAATTGCTGTTATAGCTGTTTTATTATCAGTATTGTTGTTATTATTTTTATTACTTTTGTTATTATTATCATTGTCATTATAGTTGTTAATATCATTTTTATTATCCTCCACCTCCTCATTATTATTATCATTATGGTTATCATCATTATTACCATTATCATTATTGCTATTATTATTGTTAATATTCTCGTTATTGTTATAATTTTTATCATTATCATTATTTTTCTTATAATTTTTGTTTATATTGTTTTGATTGCCATTACTAACATCATTACTATAATTAGTCTCATTATTCATATTTTTCTTAATATTACCATTATTATCATTATCATTGTTATTGTCAATGTTATTAGTAGTAATATTGTTGTTATTGTAAATGCTGTTGCTGTATGTTGCCATTATTATTATCACTATCATTATTATTATTATCATTATCATAATCACCGACTTCATTTATATTATTATTAGCATTATCATTGTTATTATCAGTTCCATGAATTATCTAATGCAGACATTATTATTGTTATAATTATTATTATATTACCATAATTATTATTCTTATTTCTAACAATATTATATCTATTATTGTTTTGATTACTGTTACTTTATCGTTATTGTTATTATTTTTCTTATTATTATAATCAATTATTATTATCTTATTATCATCATTATTGTTATTGCTATTGTTATGTCATTATTATCATTATTAATATTATCATTATTGTTATTTTTATCATCATTGCTATTATTATTATCATAATTGTTATCATTATTATTATCATTATTATTCATTACTATTATTATCACTATTATTATTATCATTACTATTATTATTATTTATGTTGTTATTGTTATCATTATTCTATTATTATTGTCCTTATCATTATAATTATCTTGATTATTATCATTATTATCATTATTTATGTTATGCTTTTCATTATTTCTTGTCTTGATATTTTTTAATTTATTGTCGGAGTCATTAATAAGATTGTTATTATCAGTCATATTTTCCTCATTCTCATTATTATTAATATCATTATTGCTATTGTTGTTTCCGATATTGTCAGTATCATTATTTTGGTTATCATTATCATTAGTATCATTTTTGTTATCATTATTATTATTATTATTTCAATCATCATCATGATCTTTCTTATTATTTTTCTTGCTCATCATAGTTATTGCTATCGTCTTTTGTACTCAGTATTTAGTGACATCATTATCATTATGTACTTATTCAGTACTGTTATTTTTTTATTCATAATATCTTTATTATCATCGTTTCGTTATCATCATTGTCGTATTATCATTGTTATTATTATTAATATTGTAACCATTGACGTTATTCGTATCCTTATTATTTTCATTGTTAGCATTATTATTATTGTCATTCTTATCATACCATTACGATTATCTTGCTATTTGTTATGGTTATCCTCAATACTGTAACTTTTATTATCATTATTGTTATCATTATTGTTGTTATTGCGCATGTTCTATTTTTATCATAATTATCATTATGTTTATCATTCTTGTTACTACTATTGTTATTTTATTTAATAATATATCTATTATCATTATTATTATTGTTATTGTTATCAATGTTATTGTCCGTACCAGGGTATCCCAACCAGGGGAGCTCGCACCCCCTGGAGGTGTGAGGTAGCATGTCTTGAAGACAAGCAATTAATCTATTTATAACTCATAATCAAGAAACAGGAAGGAAAGAGCCATTGAATTGAAAATTCATTGATATAAACGTAATGAAAGTTAGTTCTTTGATTTTTACATGTAGATATTTCAAGCAAGTGATTATTTTTGTAAGGTTTATTCGAACAATGTTTTCTTGTCCATGTTTGATTTTTGATAACAT
>NC_091563.1:43745145-43747645 GCF_042767895.1 Penaeus vannamei | reverse complement strand
GTCTGAGACGATCTAGCCACTTACAAAGCGAACTGCTGTCACCTATGAAGAGGGCTTGGAGTTCAGCTTTCTCAGGGCTTTGTAGGCAGGACGAAGATCATTTACTAAGAAATGGCCTACCTCTGCAAGACTCCTAATAAACTGTTCCTTGTCCCTTCTTAACGGTGACCAAGTTCTGCACATCTAGAACTAGGCAAATTTCAATCCCCTGTCAGACGAGCCCCAAGACAAGCATCTATGGCATCCAGTGTCTCCTGCGAGATTAAATTCTGTATTGCTCTCGAGCGTTTACCAATCATTTCTTGAGCTGCACCAAGCGTTTCACTCTTAAAGGTATCTCACAGAAGTACAGGGTCTGCCAGATTTTTTAGCACTGTGAAACGACCAGAGATTGCCTCAGCAAACCCCCAGGTACACTCCCCTTCCCTCAGCCTGTCCAAATGAAACACCCTAAGGTGCTCATTGGACCGCTGGCGAGTTTTGAAGTGGACCTGGAGGGTAGCCACAACCAATCTATGGGCAGTACCACAGAACTCGGCACTCCTATATACCCTGCAGTTCTGGAGGATATTTTGTACTTGTATATCGTTGTTTCACAGCAGTGTTAGTGTGCAAGGTGGGTGTGTCATCCCGTTCAGTTACAACATAAGCCTGCACGACGAGAAAACACCTGCTGGGCGAGCCCGGTGGTGCTCAGGCGGGGAAACCAGTCGTAACCGTCCGACTCGAAAACGATCATTTTTCGATCAGAATTATACATTGTAAAAACCCATAAACGTAAATAGTAGATAATCATATCATATACAAGTATTTCATATATGATCTGTTATATAAAGTGTTAGAAAAAAAAAATATATATTATTGGGTCCTTCAAATTTTTAAACATAGCTTATTAAATTTCACGTAAGATGAGACCAACCTTAATTTTTTCGAAATAATTTCTAAAATCTGGCAAGTGTCCAAAAAGCAATAAAAATTATTTTTTTTGTACAAATAAATAAACATGATATGCCGCTCAAATGGAGTATTTTATTTTCTTATATAGTTAGCTTGATCTATGAGCCAAACATTTCGAAAATGCAAGCATCCCCCTCGAAAAAAATGGGTAGGATTGCCAAATGATTTGGATCACCACCAAAATTTTATGGAATATAAGATAGGCTAAGATACACCTCTGGCAAAAAAAATATTAAAATCTATCCATAACTTTTTGAGTTAGATAAAAATTCCTGGATCCGAACCATGGTCCACATCACCACCAAAATGTAATTGGCACCTAAAACCTCTGGTAAAAATCTCATTAAAACGTGGTCATAGCTTTTAGAAATATCAGGCAACATAATTAATAAAAACAACAACAACGTACACACAAACAAATTATCAAATGGAAGTAACAATATGAATAAACAAAAGTCATGAGATACACGTAAATGATCTCTTTATCCGTACATACCTTATATACATATTTTGTACTTGTATATCGTTGTTTCACAGCAGTGTTAGTGTGCAAGGTGGGTGTGTCATCCCATTCAGTTACAACATAAGCCTGCATGACGAGAAAACACCTGCTGGGCGAGCCCGGTGGTGCTCAGGCGGGGAAACCAGTCGTAACCGTCCGACTCGAAAACGATCATTTTTCGATCAGTATTATACATTGTAAAAACCCATAAACGTAAATAGTAGATAATCATATCATATACAAGTATTTCATATATGATCTGTTATATAAAGTGTTAGAAAAAAAAAAAATATATATATTATTGGGTCCTTCAAATTTTTAAACATAGCACACATATTTTCAGTCCAATTTTAAGGTATTATGGCTCAGTTTGTAGCTGAATAGTAATTGTATTACAAGCTGCAATAAGAATGTGCAATATTTTCATGTGCTTCCCTTTTGGGGTGTTGAAAAGGTCGCCTTCATAAAATATTCGACTTCTAAAAATTGGCTTCTGCATATTATAGTAATAGTTCTATTCAGATATGAAATCAGAATGGCTGTGTGATATGTTTTGGATCTTATAGAAATGTTTAAATATGGTCAATATAGGCCTAGAGACAGCCCAAAACACTGCCACCCTACCACACTATATGTAAAATTTTGAGAAACCTACATGCTGACAATGTTCGCAAGACTACAGAATGAAGTTAGATGATAGAGTATTATGGTTTAGCAAGACTGGTCTTATACCATATGGGGACTATCTGTGTTTTTTCTATTTTATATGTTTTTTTTCTTGTCGATTTTGATGAAACTCACACCTTTTTAATTAGGGCCCTTTTCGAAATCGGCTGAACAGTTTTTGAGTTATATAAAAAAAACGAAAAATGCAGCACCTGGGTAAAAGATTCCGACTTCAGAAACGATAAGACATTCAATTTTACTGAATTTTTTTTCTTAGAAATATTCAATATCTACTTCATCATTGTAGATTTTTTGATTTCGACTTTTTGGGTGAATATTTGAGGTAGGGGACTCAACAAAAATCAAAAACAGTAA
>NC_091563.1:43697645-43700145 GCF_042767895.1 Penaeus vannamei | reverse complement strand
CCATTACTCTTGTCATTATCATCATCATAATTATCATTGTTACCTCTGCCAAGGAGGATTTGTTTTTGGAGCCTTGGTTAGGTGCCAGAGGCGTGTCTTAGCCTAACAGAGATGCCATTACATTTTTTGGGTGATCTGGATCATGATCCGGATCTAGGAATATCTAAGATGACAGCATCGGTTACCCCTGTTGCCTTGAAAATAGGGGTAACCATTAACATTATCATTGCCTGTATTGCGTCCGCTGAGGTTGTTTGCTTGAGAAAGAGGTGATTTTAAAGTTATTCTTCAACTGTGAATATTTTCATTGCACGAGTGTCCATATTGCCTAGGCGCTGTCGAAGTGCTTCTAGTTTTCAGCATCATCAGTATTGTCATTATCATCATTATTACATTATCGTTATTATCGTTCTCATTGTTATCATCTTTATTATTATTATTATCATTTTCACCATTATTATTATCATCATTATCATCATTGTTATTACTATCATTATTATCATCATAACTATATTTTTTATCATTATTACTTGCATTACTCGTATTATCATTAACAGTAATTGTCATGATTATTACTATTACATCATCATCATCATTCTTTTCATTAGTCACAATAACTATTACTAGTATCAGTATCATTATTTCATGGTCACTATTATCAT
This sequence comes from Penaeus vannamei, assembly GCF_042767895.1. Taxonomy (NCBI): domain Eukaryota; kingdom Metazoa; phylum Arthropoda; class Malacostraca; order Decapoda; family Penaeidae; genus Penaeus; species Penaeus vannamei. The sequence continues at coordinate 43,699,483 of NC_091563.1, read as the reverse complement.
TAACATCTTTTATTTTCGTTGCTTCCTTGAGTTCGCAAATGACCCAGAGATACAATTTTGATCATAATTAAACAAATTTCATTACGCGTCACTCTCTCTCCTTTTATATTACCCTTTTTTCTCAAATAATTCTAATGAGAACACCATTTCCCAATTAGCTCCGAATCTGCAGTTATTCTCATCATTACCAGTCGTCAGTAATTGTCCTCGAGCCGGTTGCAGGCTCTCGTCCTCGTGCTCACCTCAAGGACGATTCGGACAGAGGCCAGTGGCACTCGGCGCACCATGCACCGACAGATGAGTCTCCAGATCCCACCAAACCGTTTAATGTATCTCAGGCTCTATAACCCGTAGATAACGCAGCGAAAAATAGAGTGTAACGTGGAAATTCCCTTCATGTGTTTATGTATCTGACGATAATCTGCGGCATAACCGATGTTGTATCTGTAGCTGTATCTGATGAGCCGGGAGATAGTAGCAGGATCCAGGTGGTTTGGCTCTCATTGTGCACTCAGTATCGGCTGGACTTCTGTCCACTTCGTCAGCCAACCTCACCGCTGGTCCTTGTCTTCGTCTGAGTGTCTGTCTGCCTTGACGTGTCTATTTGCAAGGACATTGCTTGGCGTCACTTGGATTAACATTTTTGTCTTTAACTTTCCTTTATTTTACTCTTGATTTCCCTTCATCCTTTCATTTGCATTGTACATATTATCCCCCTTTCCCTGTATCCCAATATCTTTGGTGCATTCCGTGATTAAAGAAAAAATTATGATCTGAGACAACCCGAGTATCAAGAGAGTGAAAACGAAGCAGATCGCTCGTTTTATCAGTGTTCGAAGGAGAGCTAAAAAAAGGACGCAGCCAGCATGGAGACGAAGGTAAGGCTCGTTTTGTTATTCCAAGCCGAGTGCAGGTTTGCTGTGGCTTAGTAAGGGTGTGGAGGCAAAGCCACGGGAAAGCTGTTAGTGTTTGTTAGTGATAGGCCATATTCAGAGAGCGGGATCGAGAGAAGTGATATGGACGACGGTGGACTGGTTCAGAGGCAGAAGAAAAGAGGAAAAGGAAAAGGTGCGCAATAGAGCACGTGTTCGGATACTCTTGTCTCTGCCTTCTACCCACGGAAATGTTGATAAGACGTGAGATGATAGATATTTGTGATTCGATGACCTTCACGTAGAGCATCGGTCGCAACGACAGAGGAATTTCAAACACCTCGATAACAATAAAGAAAAGAGACCAATGGCTTGCACAAGGGAACCGATTCAAAGGTCTCAGAAAAGGAAGAATGCTGAGAGAGGTCGGCATATATACATATATATATATATATATATATATATATATATATATATATATATATATATATATATATATATATATATATATATATACGTGTGCGTGTGTGTATGTGTGTGGGCGTGTGTGTGTGTGTCTGTGTCCGCGTGTGCGTGTTTTCCTGTGTACATATATATGTATAAACATGTGTGTGTGTGTGTGTCTGTATATACATATATATATGTAAGTATAAATATCTATATGTATATATATATATATATATATATATATATATATATATATATATATATATATATATATATATATATATATATATATATATATATATATATGTATATATATATATATATATATATATATATATATATATATATATATATATATATACATATATGTATGTATGTATGTATGTATGCACACACACACACACACACATACAAACACACACACACACACACACACACACACACACACACATATATATATATATATATATATATATATATATAATATATATATATATATCATATATACATATACATATA
>NC_091563.1:43625137-43627637 GCF_042767895.1 Penaeus vannamei | reverse complement strand
CTCCGTTTGCCGCAAGCGTTCGCAGTTTCGCAATACAGTTGAATGATCATGAACACCTGGCTTTTGAATCATCTGCAGCAATGAACCTTTACCTTCTTTGTTTTCTTTATTGTCATTATTATTATTATTATCATCATTATTATGATCATGGTAAAAGTAATGATAATGATAATGATAATAATAATAATTATTATTATCATATCACTATTATTATCATTATCATTATCATTTTTAGTGATTTCATTACTATCACCACTATTGTTGTTTTTCCTATCACTGTTATTATCATTATTATTATTATTATTATTATTATTATTATTATTATTATTATTATCATTATTATTATTATTATTATTATCATTATTATTATTATTATTATTATTATTATTATTATTATTATTATTATTATTATTATTATTATTATTATTATTATTATTATTATTATTATCATTATTATTATTATTATCATTATTATTATTATTATTATCATTATCATTATTATTTTTTTATTATCATTATCATTATTATTATTATTATTATTGTTATTATTATTATTGCTATTATTATTACTATCATTATCATTATTATCATTATTGTTATTATTGTAATTATCATTATTATTATTATTATTGTTGTTGTTATTATTATTATTATCATTATTATTATTACTATCATCCTTATTATCATTGTCATTATTATTATTATTATTGTTATTATTATTATTATCATCATCATTATTATTATCATTATTAATATCATCATCGTCATTGTTAGTATTATTATCTTTATCATCATCATCATTATTATTATCATCATTATCATCATTATCACCCCTATTGCTATCGATATCATCATCATTACATCAATTATTAATAGCTACATATTGTCAAAATTCATAATGATAATGATGATAATAATATCGATGACATAAGATGACGATGACAATAGGAATAATGATGATAATGATAATGATAAAGATAATAACAATAATGTCAATAACAATAACAATGATGATAGCGAAAATGATAAGGATAATAACAATAACAATGATAATGTAAATGTCAACAATGATAAGGATGACGATTATGATTGCAATGATGATATTGGTAATGATGATAATAGCAACAAAAAACATAACAGTAATGATGATGACAATAATAAAAGTAATAATAATAATGATGATAATAATAATAATGGTAATGATGATAATAAAATGATAATAAGGATAACAATGATGTAATGATGGTATTAACAATAGAAATAGATGATAATGATAGGAATAATGATGACGATGATAATGGCAATAATAATAACAATAACAATAATAATAACAATAAAAATGATAAAAATGACAATGATGGCAATAATGGTATGAGTAGTAGTTGCAGTAATGGGGATAATGATAATGGAATGATAATGGTTATGATGAAAGCAGTAATAACAATTTTCGATAGTGATAATAATAAAAAATAAAAAGGACAACGTTCATAATGATTGTAATAGCAATAACGATGGTAACAACAAAAACAATTATTATTAATAATAGCAATAACAATGATAACGATAATGAAAATAATGATCAGTAATAGTAATAAGAATTGTAATAATGATGATAATAGCAATTATGATGATAAAAAGAATATCAATAGTAGTAATGATAATGATGATAATAACGATGATGATAATGTTATAAATAATAAAGTTAATAATAATAATGATGATAATAATAATAATAATGATAATTGTAATAATAATGATAATAATAATAATAACAATAATAATGAAATGATAATGATAATGATAATAATTATAACGATAATGATGATAATGATGAAAATAATGATAATAATAATTGCTAGTATTTTTGTTAATATTCTTATTCCTATTATCGCTTTTATTTTCATCATTATTTTCAACACAATTATCACTATCATAGAATGATAATAGCAATAGTATTAATAGTAGTAATAATGATACTGCTAATGATAACAAAGATGATAGCGATTGCAGTGATAATGATAATAATAACAATGGTAGTAATAATAAAACTAATAATATAACAATGACAGTCATAGTAACAACAATAGCAACAATAAAGATACCATAAACGCTGGTCAACATCACGCGCCCACCGAGGTTTCACAGACCGAGCGCAGCTAACAGGAAACAGATTAAGATTAAGATTAAGATTTAGTTTTAATTCCATTTGATACAATGGATATTCTTTGCTGTGACATACTGTCTGTTTTGTTTTGCCCAAATCTCCCCCTGTGTGCAAGGAGTGGCCGGGGTTACCACTCACTGGCCGGGCGTGGGATCGAACGCAGGTCCGCAAGATTGCTAGACCAGCACCTTACCGCGGCGCCAGCACAGCACACGATCGGAAACCTCGGCAAAAAAGAGGGAAAGAACAACCCCCAAAAAAGAAGCCGACGTTTTTGTAACACGACATGCTTACCGAGAACATTTTTCTCTCTCCCTCTCACCTAAAGAAAAGCTC